>NW_007260607.1:30399-31194 GCF_000164805.1 Carlito syrichta
CAGTCTGTTGTGAAAACACCTCGGCGTTTACTGAAATGCAATAGGAGAGATTGTGGTTTCATAGTTTCTGTTCATTTTTTTTTCATTCCCTCAATTAATTTTTGCACAAACATTAAACTGTCCTTTAAAAATGTATTCCTAATATATCTGTGGTGTAATGAAAGGGTATAGGAGAGAGTGGTGGTGGGGAAGCTTGTGTGGGTACTGGCACCAGGCCCTGGATATCCTGACCTTCCTTTTGGAATGCCATTTTGTGGGTTCTTCTGCCCTGGTGGGTACAAGAAAATTCCACAAGGGGGAAGTCAGCCAGGGGCTGATCATTGCGAGGAGTGAAACTGTTGGGAGCCTGCCTTGGAGGCCTGCCTGATTGACAAAGTCCAGGTGAGCTGAGGACCCCCAGCCGCAAAGTGAGTCCAGGCAGCTGAGGCCCTTCTGTCTTCAGCCTTTGCTGTTGATACAGCTGAATAATTCTGTACAGTCGAGCATGAAGAAAACATGAAGAAAACAACATGTTTACGTGAAGTACTCACAGCTAACCTAGGAATGTCATTGTTCATTTTTCCATTTCCCACCATGCCGTTTGGTCTTTTCTAACATATGCAATGGTTGAACTCTGAAGCACGTTTAAAATGCTTTCTTTCATTTGGTTATGAGTTACTAGATATTGCTTGAGTAAAAAATGATATAAGTATATTCACTTCTTATTTGATTTAGAATAATGTAGTTTAGTGTTTAGACATAAGGTTTTTTAGAAGCACGAATTCATAGTAAGTTCATTAGAAATTCATTATAAGG
>NW_007260607.1:31214-31948 GCF_000164805.1 Carlito syrichta
AAGTCAGAGACCTCTTTGGCTGGTTCTCTGGGAACAGTCTGTTGTGAAAACACCTCGGCGTTTACTGAGATGCAATAGGAGATATTGTGGTTTCATAGTTCTGTTCATTTTTTTTTCATTCCCTCAATTAATTTTGCACAAGCATTAAACTGTCCTTTAAAAAATGTATTCCTAGTATATCTGTGGTGCAATGAAAGGGTATGGGAGAGAGTGGTGGTGGGGAAGCTTGTGTGGGTACTGGCACCAGGCCCTGGATATCCTGACCTTCCTTTTGGAATGCCATTTTGTGGGTTCTTCTGCCCTGGTGGGTACAAGAAAATTCCACAAGGGGGAAGTCAGCCAGGGGCTGAGCATTGCGAGGAGTGAAACTGTTGGGAGCCAGCCTTGGAGGTCTGCCTGATTGACAAAGTCCAAGTGAGTTGAGGACCCCTAGCCACAAAGTGAGTCCAGGCAGCTGAGGCCCTTCTGTCTTCAGCCTTTGCTGTTGATACAGCTGAATAATTCTGTACAGTCGAGCATGAAGAAAACAACATGTTTACGTGAAGTACTCACAGCTAACCTAGGAATGTCATTGTTCATTTTTCCATTTCCCACCATGCCGTTTGGTCTTTTCTAACATATGCAATGGTTAAACTCTGAAGCACATTTAAAATGCTTTCTTTCATTTGATTATGAGTTACTAGATATTACTTGAGTAAAAAATGATATAGTATATTCACTTCTTATTTGATTTA
>NW_007260607.1:33445-34324 GCF_000164805.1 Carlito syrichta
TTAAAAGCTCATTAGCAATTATACAGCCATAATGATTTTAGCTGTGTTAGTTTTATTTCATTATGTTTTAGCTCATTTTGCCATAATGATTTTAGTTGTGCTTTAGTTCATTTTGCATGTTAAAATTAGAGTAAAAATTAGTATGTGTATTTTCACAGTAAGTCACTCTCATAATTCCTTTTTAGGTGTTAGCCAGTGTCTCTAGTCAAGTTAATAGGCTTCATATTCTTGCTATCATTAGATATGATTTATAGTTTCATTTTGGTAATTTTAAGGCCTTTTAATTAGACAAGTAATGTGTAACAAAAATAATCAAAGTAAGCTTTGTAGGTTAAGTGATATATTACACTTAGTTTAAGTACAACTCCTTTTAAACTTATCTTAAGTCTTATTAACTGAAAGTAGAAAGCTTCAAAGATCACAAGATGGTGGTATCTGTTCTGTTTTTTTAATCTCTGTCAAGGTTATTAATTAAGTTACTGGTTACACCTGTTGTAGGAATTTTCTTTGTCCTTTCCCTTCCATGAATAATATAAAAACTCACTGTAAACTGACAATAAACGGCGTCTGTCCTGGTTGCAACAGAGTCAGTGCCCAAGTTTTCTTTCATCACCTACTCCGTTTCTCCTTCGGGAAACCCTAGACCCAGCTGGAGTGGGACTCCAGCATGAAACTTGTAGTCTTGGCTGGGTCTCCAAATATGGCAGACAGTCAGGCAGCAGCCCCAAGGATTTTACTTGTCCTTGAAATGACCCACTGGGTCCTTCTGACATTGTGAGTTTGTCAAGGCACCTTTTGAAAGTCTTTCTGTTGCTCTTCTAGCCATCTCTACAGCAGTTCTCCTGCTTCTTAGTTATTTGGATCAAATAATTGGCCTGG
>NW_007260607.1:34374-61424 GCF_000164805.1 Carlito syrichta
GCCTAAATGAAGCATATTTGTATACCTAACCCTTAACTGTACCCCACAATATCATAATAAAACATATTGATTTAAAAAAAAAAAAAAGATCAATCTGCAAGCTCCAAAAACCTGCTAGACAGGTTTTGCTTGAGGAAACTAAATAGCCACAAGGCACTTTCCTGGAAATACAAGATAGTAACCAATTCACAACCTTACCCCAAATCCTCTCTTTGTGAAGTTATCGGTTTACAACCCTTCTTGTTATGTATATCCTGGAGACAATTTATTCTTTGAAAATCTGGTTTTGCTAAGTACAACCTTGAAAATTCCAAAGAAAAATGTGTAGCCATACAACCCACCCCCTCCCTTACCTAAATTAATAGGAAAAAATCCCTCTCCTCTCTCTCCAGGTTGCTCAGCCTTGGAGCATTAGCCCGCTGAGTCGCGTCAGTGCTAATAAACCGCAACTTCCTAAGATAGCCTTGGTGTCACAACCTCTCTGTTTTCCCACAACAGTACTTCGTCCTCAATCACTAGTCCTTATAGGTTCAGAAATCAAGAAATTGAAGTAAGCATGGCTCCTCTTGCTGTCATTCCCAGGGATCTACTCAGAGAGTTGTGTATTTCAACCTCTCAGCTTCAGATCTGCTAGCTTCTAGTGTGGAGGTAGGGGAAGGTAATGCTTCCATCAGGCACACTGTGAGAACCACATGAAATCCAAAGCTATGACAAATATTTAGTCATTCGGAGTAACACATTGCTAGTAAACAAGAAGGCAAAGGAAGTAGTTATCCTAACCCAAAACTCTTAACACTCTGACCCTAAGTCTAATCCTAACCCCAAATCAGTCTGAGTTAAGTTTCTTAAGCCATTTACAGATTGGACCTGTATTATCCAGCTTCTACTGTTTAGATTTGTTCTTAAAAGCAAAATATGCCTGTCATTCATTTACCCTAGAAATTCCACAGTAGGCTGTGAGCTGAGTGCTCCAGGCAAATGAGTGGCTGAGCACAGGTAATAGCCTGTCCTGGAGGAGGGGCTCCAGAAAAGCACAGCTTCAGTCTCAAATACTCTGGAAACAGGATTTGTTTCCATTCATTATCCAAGCTGTGATCCAGCACACGTCTCCCCTTCATTAGGTTTAACTTGCTAAATAACATTAAGTTCATATACTACAAAATACAAAAAGATTTCACTGCTAAGAGCAGATATGTCCACAAAAGAAGAGTTTTCCAACTGAGTATCTGTTTCCAATTTGAGTATCTGCCACCACATTTGAGGTATTTTTCTAAATACTCATTTGTGAGTTGCTCGTTTTATAAGCACCCACTAGGGCAAACAGTAATGTCTATGAAAAATTTATGGAAGGGAAATGAGGTTGTAAATTTTTCTCCATTAGTGCATTTTCAGTGAGTTATACTCAAAATTCCATCCCACTTCCGCTCACTCCCATCAAATGCTCCCTTAAATGCTGATTCTGCGGATCAGCATTTAAGAACTAACATCTCAAAAGTCCCTGAAGCCCTGTGGTTGCCTGTGAGCTCCTGGACGATGAGGACTGTCCCATATTCATCTTATTGCCCTGCACTTCACTCCTCAATAAAGTACAAATTTGTGAAATTGGAAACACCAAGTCCAACAGCAAGAGGACTCAAGTTCTTGTAGCTTTCCATAGCATCCACTAGGAGGAAGCAATTCTCTAAAAATAGCCCTATTCTGAATCGGCTGCTGTTTTTTTTAGCTAAGACTACTAAAGTTCGTTAAAAATTCAGTGGCTTGGAGCAGTGGCTCATGCCTGTCATCCCAGCACTTTGGGAGGCAGAGGCAAAAGGATTGCCTGAGCCCAGGGGTTCAAGACCAGCCTGAGCAACTCAGCAAGACCTCGTCTCCACAATAAATAAAAAAGGGTGTGGTGGCGCACGCCTGTGGTTCCAATCACTTGAAAGACTGAGGCGAAGGATTGCCTGAGCCCAGCAGGTTGACTGTAGTCTTGAGCATGCCACTGCCCTCCAGTCTGGGTGACAGAGCGAGACTTCAACTCAAATAATAAAATAAAATAAAGAATAATAAAAACTACAATATACTAAACACTTTGCTCCTAGCACTGTGCTAAGTGTAATTCAGTGCTTAAGAACTCTTTTATTTACCAAAACAAACATCTCAACAAAAAGCAACAACCACCACACAGGAAACAACCACCTACATTTGAATTATTGTAAATTAAGCAATAAATTGAATGAATACTGACACCTCACTTTCTTTTGGGAATTGCCTAGAGCAAACTTCTCTCTTGTCTCTCAGCCTTAATTCACAGGGTACAGACTTCTCCATGAGCAGAGCAAACAGCCACTCATCCATCTATTCATCATTCACTCATTTACTCTTCAGACACCCATTGAACAATTGCGATACACCAGACACTGAGCTAGGCATTGAGAGGGATACAAAAAAGTACCCAAATCCGGTCCATTTGAGTCAAAATCTTTGTCATTCTAATGCTGGTCATAGTTGAAAAAGTGTAGTGTATTTTAGAATTAGACGAACCTCAAAACCAGTCTCTAGATTTCTTACTCTCTGGCTCTATTCAGAAGGCATTTGTCTACTGGAAGAACCCGAACTTACTGACTGCTGAGAATTTTTAGCTGCACCCAAAGAGAACTTTTCCTAAACATCCCTGCTGGGAAGAATGATTTTCCAGAAAGCAGAGCAGGCAGCTTCCCAGCTGATGCTGGGTTGTTTGATATAAGCTGATTGGGTCAAAAACTCTTTGGCCTGCATGGTGTTTTGGTAGTTATTCTTGTTTTTGTTGTTTTTTTTAAAAAATCTGTTTTGTTAACTTGAGCAAATATATAAAACTTGGAGATTTCACACAAAACCGTGGATTTCCAGTTTTCTTTAAAAAAAAAAAAAAAAAATCTCTGGCCACACTCTGCATTCCTGCCCAGAAACCTTGGAGAGAACCTGCATTTTCCATGCACCCAGTCTCCACTCACTCTTTCACTCATTTGCCTTCCTGCCTGTCCTTGTAGGTGACTGAGCCTGAGCCCTTGGACTTGTGATGTCCAAGGCACACTGTGAGGACTGCAGGGAGTATAGGGAAGGATGAGACTCGATACTTCTGGCTGGTAATCCGTTAGGCAACTTGTTCCTACTCCCATAGCTAGAGAATGGCAGAGCTTGGATTCTGGTACAGGTGTCCTACCTCCTTGTACCAGCATGGCTCCATAAAAAAACAGATGGTATACTCAAAACAGATAACTGAAGAGGGTTTAATAAAAGGGCTAATTATGAAGATCAGGGCAGGTTTTAGTAAACAGAAAGGAACTGCAGTGCCCCCTTCCTATATTTTTTCTTCGACCTCCTCCTCACCATGCAAGAGATGAGAGCTGTTTCCACTTTTCCTGATCATCATTGACAGGGCAAGAGGAAGGAGTTGTCACCATTACCTGGAGGGAATAGGGGTACAGTGAGGGTAAGTTGACAGGAGCTAAGGCCTTCATTGAAGATCACCCACCTTATGAATGGCTGAGGCAAAATATAAACCCAGCATCACTGACTCTGCCTCCAAAATATGAAATTATTTTCTATTTATTTATTTTTATTTTTTGAGTTGGAGTCTCACTCTGTCACCCAGACTAGAGTACAGTGGCACCACTCATGACCACCTCAGCCTCGACCCGCTGGGCTCCGGAGATCCTTCCGCCTCAGCCTTCCAAGTAGCTGGAACTTCAGGTGCACGCTACTACACCTGGCCAATTTTTAATTTTTATTGTAGAGACGAGGTCTCGCCCAGTTGCCCAGGATGGTCTCAAACCTGCAGGCTCAGGTAATCTACTTGCCTCGGCCTCCCAAAGTGCTGGGATTACAGGCTGAGCCACTGAGCCTGGCCGAAATTATTTTCTATTACAGAACACATTCATCAGGTGTGCAAAGAAGAGTTAATATAGCCTGAGAAGGTGGTCTATCCTTAGGAAGAAAATGTTAGCCCATAACTGGTATCTGAGAACATGGATTTCTCAGGGCAAGGAGGTGGGGTGGTGGTGGAGGTGTGTGGTTCCCATCACTCTCAGAACTGATAAGAATTGCTCCACAATGTGCCTCAAGTGTATAATGTCGTTTATGCTGAACATCTGCTCTCCTTCTGACAGATGGAATATTGGTACATGGTAGGGAGAAGGTGCCTGTGTGACAGTCCCCAGTAAAAACCCTGGACGCTAAATCTCCAATGAGCATCCCTGGCAGACATTTCATGAACAATAATGTCACAACCCGTAAAATAAGCACATATCAGGTGACTTCCCCAGAAGAGGACTCCCCCAGAAGCTTGCCGCCAGTTTCCTCTGGACTTGGCCCCGTAAATCTGTCTCCTTTTGCCAATTTTCCTATGTATCTTTTCACTTTGATAAATCATTGCCGTGAGCATAACTACATGCTGGGTCCTTGAGTCTTCCTAGCAAACCACCAAAATGAAGTGGTCTTGAGGATCCCTGAGACATCAGTCAACTCTCTCCAGCAGCTGAAGAAACCTTTGGGCTTGCAAAGCACAAACACTAACTGAAGTGCTAGTTCATCATAGGCACCACTAATGAGAACACAATGGGAAACAGTTGAGGCCAATCAGAGTCAGAGGAGCAGAACTCAAAGTGGAAACCTCTGAGACTGCACATGTGAAGAGGGAGAGAGTATAAATGAAGTGACTTATGTGGTTAGTCCTGTACCTGGAGAAACTTTAGGTGGGACAGTCACCCCCAGTCCCCAGTACTGCTCTACCCTTCTTTAATAGTCACAGAGGCCAATGTTTTAACAGGAAACTAGATACCTAGAATAAAAGGCATTTCCCAAATTTCCTTGTGGTTAGTTGTGGTCATCTGACTAAGTTCAGGCCAATGGCATATAAGTAAAAAGTTCATGGTAGCTTCTAGGAAGTTTTTTCTTTCTTTCTTTCTTTCTTTTGAGTTGGAGTCTCACTCTGTCACCCAGACTGGAGTGCAATGGCCGCTCCCGGCCACCGCAGCCTCGACCTGCTGGGCTCCAGCGATCCTTCCGCCTCAGCCTTCCAAGTAGCTGGAACTACAGGCGTGCGCTACCACACCCAACTGATTTTTTGATTTATTGTTGAGATGAGGTCTCACCTGCCCAGGTGGGTCTCGAACCCACGGGCTCAGGCAATCCACTCACCTCAGCCTCCCAAAGGCGCGGGATTACAGGCTGAGCCACTGAGCCCGGCTTCTTTTTTTGAGTTGGTGTCTCACTCTGTTGCCCAGGCAGAAGTACGGTGGCACGTTCACGGCCACTGCAGACTTGACCTGTTGGGCTCAGGGGATCCTTCTGCTTCAGCTTTCCGAGTGGCTGGAACCACAGGCATTCACCACAATGCCTGGCTAATTTTTTTTTTTTTGGTAGAGACATGGTCTTGCCATGTTGCCCAGGCTGGTCTCGAATCCGTGGGCTCAGGCATTTCTCTCATCTTTCCTTCCTAAAGTGCTGGGATTACAAGTGTGAGCTACTGCACCTGGCTGGGAATCTTTTTAAAAATTTTTTAGTTTATTATAGAGATGTAAGGTACAAGTAAGGATTAACTACACAAGTAGGCTGCATGCAGGTGAACTTTGGGCCTCCAACTGGCCCTCACTTCCCTGGTTTAGGACAGATATCCTTTGAATTGTTATGTGCTTCCCTCTGCTCCCTCCCTCCCCTTGCAGTGCCCAGCCAGCTGTCAATCCCTAGGAATCTTCTTTTAAAGATGGTTAATATTTCTTATGTATCCTCTTTTTCCTCTTCCTAGGCTGGAATATAGATATAGTGGTGGAGTTACAGAGGCTATCTTGGGTTGATGAAAAAACCTCGGGAATAGAAGTGTCATAGCAGAGAACAAGACAGAACTGACACCACGGAACAATATACCAGCCCTAAAATTTCTATCACTTGACTTTTCGGACATGAGAAATTTCCATCTGCTCACCTGGGGTATTTTTGTTACTCCCAGCTAAATTTAACTCTCTCTAATACAGAAGAAATTCAGGTAGGCAAGTATTTTTAAAGCCATGTATCCAGGACCATAGAATCACAAGATTTTAGACCTAAAGAATAATCAGAGACTTTTTTTTTTTTGCCTCCTCGTTTTACAGTTGGAAAAACTGAGACCCAGTAACCTCTGTGATTTGTAAGGGTCACGTGCGTTAGTTAGGAGAAGAACTGGGACTGGACCCCAGGTTGGGAAGCTAGAGGCTCATGGTTTTCCTAGTTAGGTAGGTCAGGCATGAAGTTCCTCTCTAGAGAACTCAAAAAAAAAGTGCTGAGTGGAAGTACATGATAAAATTCCAAGGGTCTCCTGGGGGGACATCCCACTTCCTGGTTTGAAGGGTGAAGATTCAACAGTGGGTGGCGGGCATGCCCTAGGACTTCACAGGCCCAGCTTTCCTCCTCTACACTTTCCTCTCACCTGTCAGACTTTACACTTTCCCCTTCCTTTGGAGTTCAAGCCCAAGTCTATGCCAGGTGCCTCTAACCCATACAGTGCTTATTGAGTAGATCCCAGGCTGGATTTCACTCCACTTGACCCTCCTTGGCAGTCACCTTTATGAAGCTCACAGACCTGACTACCTTAGAAGGAGGACCTGGTCAGCTTCAGGCTTGTGGAAGAACTCACTGGATCCATCTGCTTCCCAGCATACACCCAGCCCTATTTACCTCAAGGCGGTTTCTGTCCCTACTGAAAATAGTGTGGCAGATGCTTTGGTGGCCTACCATCTTGCATGCCATTTCATCACTCACTGATGCCAAACCACCAGCACCTACATTTCTTTGTTTGTGGCTTTCTGTGGTACAGAAGCCACTTTTTCTGCCTATGTAGTATGTTGAAAGTGCAGGGGATTTAGGAGCCCCAAGAACAGGTTCCAACAGGGACTAAAGAGAGTGAGTGTGTGAGAGCCCAGTCCCACCCTTGTGGGGGTGACTCTGCAGAATGTGTCCTCACCGTCCCCAGAAGGGCTAAACTCCAGCTGCCTTCAGTGGCCATCGCCTCTTCTCCCTTCCCCTCTCAAATAAAGAAGGTTCACACGTCCTTATCTCAGTGTCTACTTCTGGAGCAGCCAAGCAGAAGTTAACCTCCCTCAACACTCAGATTGTACTTAATCCAGAGTTTACTTGATCCAGAGTTAGAGAACATTGAGTTTAAGTGAATCATCTATTGTCAGTACACACACAGACACAAAGAAATTTCCTACTTTTCTCTTAACCAACTGTCCCAATAATAGTCATATACCTCAGTCTCTCAACTGAGCTTTAATGCCCTCCAAGAATAGCCCAGAAGTCCAGTAAGGGCCATGAAAACTAGAACAGTGAGGGAACACTGGTACTGGATCTAATTCATCTTTTTAACCCCACCCATCATCCACCCTCAGACTCAGCCCTCAGCCCACAGCCCTCAGCCCACAGCCCTCAGTAAGCACTCGGTAAGTATCTGCTAATCAGCAAAGCAATCAGAAGCACATAGGCCCTGCTGTATTATCCTGATGGACACCAAGATTGATTTCCTCACTCCTAGTCTCTCTGCACACAATGGGGAAGAGACTGCTCTTAATTTTTTTCAAATTATTCCTCTGCACCCTCAGGAGAGCATGCCAAGAACACTCTTGAACAGCCTTCATGCTCAGAAGCACATTTCCATTTTAGCAGGCACAGCTGTCACTCCTGCTGGAGGCCTGCTGGCTTATTGAGAACTGCTAGTCTCACCACTTGCCACCTGCCCAAGGGGTAAATTTAATTCACAGACACTTAGAATACCAGAGTCAACCTCCCTTCCAACTCAGGGTTCCCCTCAAGAGCCTCCCTGACAGTTGTCATCTATTTCATGAACACCTTCAGTGACAGGGAACTTGCTGCTTTATGAGGTATCCTATCCTGTTGTTGTAGGGGTCTAATTATGAATCATTTTTTAACCATAAACACCATTTATTAAACATCTGCTATGTACCAGGCACTGTTAAATGTGCTTGACCTGTGTCAACTCATTGAATCACCAAACAACCCAATAAAATAGCTGCTCTTGTTACCATCCTCACTTGACAGACAAAGAAACTGCAGCACAGAGAAGTTATTAGCTTCCCCAAGATTACTAAGCTAGCAAGGAGCAAAATGAGACTTCAATCCAAGAAGTCTCCCTCAGGAGTCTTCCTCTATTGCCTTTTTCCTACATAGGGTAGGAATCTTCCATCATATAACCTTTTTAGGTTGAGGTCCCTGTGAGAGTGTGATGAAAGCCAAGGACCTTCTTCATGCTAGAGTGCACATGGACACAAAACTTTGCCTATAATTTTAGGAAATCAACCTGCCCAATCTCATGGGCCACTAGTTAAGAGCCACTGCTAGCAAAGAATCATTTTGCTGTTCCTCCAGGCTTAATTTTCCCAGTTCCATATGAAAGAATGTTCAACTTCACCAATATTCAAAGACAGACAAATTTAAACTCTGATGGAATTGAGGTGCTAAGCCAGGCTCAGTGGCTCAGCCTGTAATCCCGCGCCTTTGGAAGGCTGAGGTGAGTGGATTGCCTGAGCCCACAGGTTCGAGATCCGCCTGGGCAGTGAGACCTCATCTCTACAATAAAGAAAAAAATCAGCCAGGCATGGTAGCACATGCCTGTAATTCCGGCTATTTGGAAGGCTGAGGCGGAAGGATCGCCGGAGCCCAGCAGGTCGAGGCTGCAGTGGCCGGGAGCAGCCACTGCACTCCAGTCTGGGCGACAGAGTGAGACTCTAACTCAAAGAAAAAAAAAAGGAAATTGAGATGCTATTTTGTGCCTTTGTAACAACAAACAATTCTTGTACTCTTGTTGCTGCTGCTATTGTACCTGTATCCACTACCTTTAGAAATCTGGTAACACACAGGAAAGAGTGATGAAAATGCCCACAAGTTTTTTACCTGATAATTCCACTCCTGGGATTTATTCCAGGAAATTAATTTATATGGAAATAAAAGCCATACTAGAAAAGTATTTACAGCAAACTTACCTCTAAGAGCCAAAAAAAAAAAAAACTCAATGTCCAACAAAACAATTAGGATATTATATGTAAATATAATCATTAACTTAATGGAACATATCAAACAGTGGAAAGTGTTAGAATAACATTCAGGATCAAAAATGGAACACAGAAATCAACATGATTGTTGTCAATTGTGAGGTGATAGGGTAGAAATGTCCAGGGAGATTTCAATTCACATTTTAGTGTCTCACTCTAAAAGGTGAGAGATTAAATAATCATAATAAAACCAACTCAGAAGAAAAAAAAAACAAGACATAATAAAATATCAGAGGGGCACTCAAAAGATAAAAATATATAGGACAGGTAGAGTGGCTCACACCCAAATCCCAGGGCTTCTAGAGGCCAAGGCAGGAAAAATGCTTGAGGCCTGGAGTTTGAGACCAGCCTGGGCAACATAGCGAGACCCTCATCTCTACAAAAAACTTAAAATTTGCTTGGGTATGGGGAACATACCTGCAGTCCCAGCTACTCAGGAGGCTTAGGTGGGAGGATCACTTGAGCCCAGGAGCTCGAGGATGCAGTGTGATATGATTGCACCACTGCACCTCAGCCTGGGTGACAAAGCAAGAACTTGTCTTTAAGAGAGAGAGAGAAAAATAAAGAAAGCTATAAATAACATCCTCTGTGAAATATGAAAAGATATGCATCCACTAAATAAGAACAGAATACTATATTAAGAACAGGAAAGAGTTCTCGGCGTTAAAGTTATAATAGCTGAAATAATAAATTCAATAGAAACTCTGGAGGATAAAATAGAGTAAATATCCAGAATATGGAACAAAAATAAATGAAGGGATAGAAAATGGGTGAAAAGATGACCAACAAAAGTCCAATATCTACCTAACAGGAGTCCACTAAGAGAGAACAGAGATAATTTCTAGGACAGAGAGCTTAGTTGACCAAACCAAAAGCATGTGCCCAACTCATGGCTAGGAAGACGGGGAGGGCCTGGCCCCTTTGTGTTCTATAGGGAAAGGGCACTGCCTCCTGGCACAACCCAAGAGTGGGTTTCCCCAAAAGGAAAAGTCTTAGGCCCTCTTAGGAAGTGGGGGTTAGATTACATACAGCCAAAGGCTGCCAATGTCTACTACACAGGAACCCCTGTTGACTCGTAGTAACCATATATTCTTCTAAGTACTCATGGAGCTCTTTTTATCTCATTAAAGGATTACAATAAGCACAGAAAAAATACTCTTAACCCCATTTTATAAATCAGAAGACTACTACCCTGAGAGGTTCAGAAACATGTTCAAGTTCACAGAGCTACTAAAGAGAAAAGCCGAGATTCGAACCTAGGTAATCTGACTGTGGAGCTTTCACCACAGGACTTTATATATACCTCCCACAGAAGGTTTCACAGTGCCCCCAGCAACCCAGATGCCTCACCATACTCTGGACCCCAAAAAGGATCTAAGTTGGGTTATCGAATGGCCATGAGAGCTTCCAATGAGCCGCACACAACAAGCTGTTAGCACCAGCCCCTTGTGTGGCTTGAGAGCCTGTTTGCCCACAAGGGCCACCAGGATGCAGGAGGCAGCCACAAGCTCTCCGCCCTCCCTTTCATCTCACATCTCACTCAGGCGCTGTCCATGGGTTTGTTCTGCCTGCAGCACAGATCCTGCTCCTTCCTATCTAGCATAGGGGCCAAGGAGATCCTTAAAGTTCACTGAAAAAAAAAAATCAACTCACAGAAAGCAGATTAACTGGAGAAAAGGCATACAAATTTAGTTAACCTGCATACGTGGGACAATTGTCTATGTTTATCCTTAGGTTCAACAAAGTATGACAGCCTTGCAAGAATAGGATGAGAAAAAAGGGTCAGCGTCAGATCTATGCTTAATAGGCTGAGTGGGGAAACCCAGGAAGGCCTGTCTAGATTCTTCTTGGCCTCTCTGAGCATGAGTTTCTTCCTTCTGGATGTGTAGCAGGATCCTCTCTGGAATGGAGTTTTATGACCTACAGTCAAGCAAGGTAAGTCAGATAGTTTCTTTATGGCCAGTTTTACTCAGAAAGAGGGAAAAATCAGAGTAATATTTTTAGGTTTTATGACTGGCTTTGGGAAAAAGGAGTTCTGGTTTCTATGACCTGCTTTGGAGAAGGGGGATTCAAGTTTCTATGGCTAGTCCCAGGGGAGCGTGGGACTGACAGACAGGAGGGCTGGAGGAGGTCAGAGAAAAACTGCTGTGATTCCTTCTGAATCTTCATTTTGGAGCTTTGTTTTCTGAGCCCAACACTGGGAAGCCAGACTAAGTGGAACCATGGACACTTTTGAGAACCCAGAGAGCTGGCACTTCCTCCCAAGTCCAGCAGCAGGTCCCATCTTTGCCTGCATGAGAGCAGTGAGGCAAAGTCTGGTCTGGCTAGTGGAAGAACGGCTCTGTGGCACGCTGTGTCAGGTGCCTTGAAGCCTTCCCATCTATTTACCTGTTCTCCCTCACCCTTGCTCCTGTCCTTTACAACGCGAACCTGGACAGAGATGCTTTTAGCATTTAGGAGGCAGCAATTTTATCTCCATAGACTATGAGATCTCCATAAAATCTCCTTAACTGGGTTTCAATCTCAGGCCACAAATTCATGTGCAGAAAACAATCCATTTTTTTTGTTAGCACTGAATTTAATTCTGCTTTGATCCCTATCCCACCAACGTGGCAGAAACATAATCTGTGTTAATTTGGAATTTACTCATGCCCTAGAGATGGGGTCTTCAGTCACACAGGTGTTGGCAGATGCCTGTTGTCACTTACTTTGTGCCCTGCACAACTGCAGGTGCACCATATGAAGACTGTATAGTTTGCTATCCTTTCTGTAACAAATTACCACAAATTTAATGGCTTAAGACAACACAAACTTATTGTCTCACAGTTTCTGTAGGTCAAAGTCCAACGCTGGTCTCACCAGGCTCAAATCAGGCTTGACTGGGCTTGTACCTGGAGACTCCAGAAAAGAATCCTCTTCCCAGCTTGTTCAAGTTCTTAGTCTAGATCAGTTCTCTGTTGATGAGGAACTGAGGTCGCCATTTCCTTGCTGGCTGTCAGCCAGGGTCATTCTTCACTCCTTAGAGGCCTTTCTTCCATCCTTGTACATAATCCATGAAGCATCAGATCCTTCTTACACTTGGTGGTGGAGGGAAGAAGGAAAGCAGAGACAAAACAGAGATGGTGGTTCCCAAGGTGGGGTGCCCTGTGCCCTAAGAACTGGAGAGAGCTCTAGGAAACCCCAGAGAAGAAATGTCTTGTGCAGTGTGTTCAGGCAGAATGAAACTTGCCTTCTAGAGCTTCTCATCCTGATATGGTTCAGAAAAAAATGCGTTTCTTCCCAAGATGGCCACAGTAGTTGCAGCAAGCTTGGACTTTACCTTTTGTTGCAGCTCCCAACTCCTCTGCCTTCCTCTCCTGCTTGTTTACATTGGGTTCACCTGGATGATCTAGACTGTGTCCCCTGTTTTTAAGGTCCGCTAATTAGTAACCTTAATTCCATCTACAAAGTCTTCTCTCAGCAGAACCTAAACTAGTGTTTAGTTGATCATCCAGGAAACCGGGAAAGGGGGAGAATCTTTAGAATTCTGCCTATAGCACAGGCCACAGTGTGAGTGCACCTCCAGAGGTATGCAGTGCAGCTGCCGTCCCTCAACTCTCAGCTCGCAGCTATTGGACAGGAGGAGTCCTATCAAGGTCACGGTCCTTTTGGGACTGAAAGATTGCTGCTACTACTGTGCCGTCTTGGGAAGAAACTTGTTTTCTGAACCGTATCAGGATGAGAACCTCTAGAAGGCGAGGTTCACTTTGCGTGAACACACGTCACAAGACATTTCTTCTCTGGGGTCTCTCGGGACTCTCTCTAGTTCCTAGAGCACAGGACAATCCTGCTCCCCACCCCAGGGGCCATTATCTCTGTACTGTCTCTACTTTCCATCTTCCTTCTATCACCAAGGATGCCACCATCTCATCAAAGCCTCCATATCCCAAATACTTTGGCTAGATCTGGAGCCCTATGCATTCTGAAGTGGCTTTGGGTTTTTAGCATCCCAGGTCTAGTCTTGCCTTCCTGTTTGTCACATTCCACACCTGCAGGAAGTTGACTACTTGGAAGTTGGAGGGGGACGGGGAGTTGGAAAATGGCAAAGTGGGGTTATGATTTCAAACATGTATTCCTGCCACTCTCCTGATGTGTTCTGAGCTTTAAAATGCCCTTGTTACCTGGCCCATCACAGGCTCTATCCTTGGTGACTAAGTTGGAAGAAATGGGCTCTTCTGCTGGCAATGTCTCCCTGCCACAGACCTTTCATTTCCAGGCAAGGAAGAACTGTGGACAGCTCCGAGGTCTTCTCCCATCCTTGTGAGTCTTGTGTTCAGTTTTCAGGGGCTAATTCAAATGTTACTTCCCCTGGGTAGCTTTTTCAGCCCTTCACACAGAGTGACCACTTACTACTCTGGGCCCCTGGACATTTTGTCTAGTTATTGCACTAGCCACATGAGCAGAATGCTGGGCCCAGATGAAATTGCAACCACCTGAGATCACCCTTAGAGCCGACCCCTCCACTAGGGTTACAGATTACAGCCCCTTCCTGCATCAGAAACCCCACCCCTTTCCTCCAGGAGGGTCTCATCTTTCTAGTCACAGAATTTCTTCCCCCAGGAGTCCATTTGGGGCTCCCAAGGCTCTCACCATACTCCTCAGCAATCCCAGAACCCCTGAGGACAGAGCAGGGAGGCAGGCATCCCAGAGTAGAGGTGGTTCTCATCCACATTCAAATGGAACATGCTCTGGGAAGAGTCCGCAGGGAGGCCAAGGTTGCCTCAGACCCCTAAGGGGAGCTAGGCTTCTGTGGTGTCTCAAGCCCCAGAACCTACAGGTAGCTTCCAGGAGGGGGCAGCTTCCTCCACCCCCTCAATGGCTTGAGGGTCCAAAATACAGAAGTGGGGCAGGAAGGCCATTGGGCCTGGACTTTGCATTCATGAAAGGGCTTTATTTTCAACTTTTGATGTTATCTCCAGACATCAGTTATGGACTAAGTTGTGTCCTACCAAAATTCATATGTTAAAATCCTATTCCCCAGGAATTCAGATTGTGACTGTATTTGGAGGCTAGGTTTAGGAAATAATTAAGTTAAAATGAAGTTGTCAGTGTGGGCTGTAATCCATGATGACTGGCGTCCTTACAAGAAGAGGAAAATTGGACACAGACACACACAGGGAAAACCTTGTAAAGACATGGGGAGAACTTGGCCATCTCCAAGCCAAGGAACCAAATCCTGCTGACATCTTGATCTCTGCCTTCCATCCTTCAAGATGGTGAGACAATAAATGTCTGTTGTTTAAGCCACTCAGACTGCAGTGCTTTGTTATGGCAGCCATAGAAAACCAATACAATGTTATATCCATATGCACCAAGTATGTGTTTTTAAGCATTATTTTTAATACAGTTTTTAATAATAGACTATAATAACTTGTCTTGGCAATTTTGCATTTTCCATATATTAGGAACCACAACCATCCCTCAAAATGACAGTGGCCTATATTTGTCAATTATACCTTAATAAAGTTGGGGGAAAATACATTTTAAAAAATAGAATCACATGCCTCATCAACAAGGGTACCTGAATAATGAACATTTGTATACCTAACCCTGAATTGTACCCCACATACTTAAAATAAAATTTTTATATAAAAATAAAATAGACAAAGAAAAGAAACAGGAGAGAAAAGAATGTAATCCAGGTTTCTCTGTACCTCTGAGAAGCCCCGATGCAGGGCCTCTGTTATGAAGAGAAAACCCAGTAGCCCAACTCCTGGCAACTCTCCAGGGATCTGGAATGCTGGTGTGCCTGGGCACAGCCTTCCCATCTGACCTGAGAGCCAGCTGGCACCATTAGAGCGAAGAGGACTCCAAGCTTTCCCAGTGGGCTGGCAGCATCCCAGGGTTCCTCCTCCAATCCTATGAAACCATCTGGAAAATGAACATAATGCCTTCTGCTTCCTACCAAACTCCAGGAACCCTGTGAGGAATGGGGGAAACTACCCCCTCCACTTTCCACATTCCTGGAGAAGGTTGCCCTGAAACAGGCTATGACCTGATCTCTTTTGCCCTAAATGGCAGAAGTGACACACCACTCAGTGCTCTATCTGACTCCCTTGCCTCTCCCCAAGAGCCACTTCTGCTTCCATCCCACCTGGTTGGAGGAGGGCTTCCCACAGGCCCCTACTCTCTCAACTCCTCAGCACCTCCTTCTCGCTGCTCCCCATAGCCCAGTCCAGTCAGAGGTTCAGCCCCGGGGACGGTAGCTCAGCAGTGCTGAGCATCAGTGAGCTCTCCAGTCAGTCACTGGGCTTAGCTGGAATGCACATCCTCATTCCCTGAGCTTGAACTGAGCTTCTGCATGTTTAACCTACTCCCTGGAGATGTTGGTGGTACCAGTCAGAGTGAAAAAGTGGTAGGCCAGGGGTCCTCAACCCCCAGGCCGCGAACAGGTACCAGTCTGTAGCCGATTAGGAACTAGGCTGCAAAACAAGAGGTAAGCAGCAGGCGAGCAAGCAAAGCTTCATCTGTATTTATTGCCACTCCCCATTGCTTGCATTACTACCTGAGCTCTGCCTCTTGTCAGATTAGCAGTGACATTAGATTCTCATAGGAGCACAAACTCTATTGTGAACTGCACATGAGAGGGTTCTAGGTTACATACTCCTTATGAGAATCTAATGCCTGATGGTCTGAGTTGGAGCTGAGGAGGTGATGTGGCTGCAAATACAGATTAACATTAGCAGTGAGGTTTACTGCACAGAGACCATAATAAATCAATTACTTGCAGGCTCGTATCAAACCCTACCAGTGAGTGGCAAGTGAGTTGATATACTTCAATTGTTCAGCTGCATCTGGTGGCATAATTTTTGTATAATTATGTATAATTATTTCATTAGATATTCCATTGTATATTTATCATTATTTATTTACTTATATACATATATATTTAAACTATATTATATAATATTTACATTTTTATTATATTTTATTATACATATATATTATTAAACATATAATAATATTACATTGTAATATATAATATATACAACATAATAATAATAGAAATAAAGTACACAGTAAATATAATATGCTTGAATCATCCCCAAACCATGCTTCCCTTCACAATTGCATGGAAAAATTGTCTTCCTCAAGACCAATCCCTAATGTCAAATACATTGGGGACCGCCATGCTAGATGATGCAGCAGAAGGGAATTTAGCCTCTAATGCACTCAGGTGGAAACCTGCATTTTCAGTTAAATAGTTTAATGGCTTTTTGGAGCAAAGTGTGATGCTCTTCACTAGCTGCTCAGAATCTCTCAGAGGGGGTTGCTCTACCTGAGCTTCTGCCCACACGCTTCAAGGCACCCCTGGGCATACAGCCCATGGTCAAGATGGCATTTAGTTGAGTCCTCAGTCCAACACCGGCAATTAACCTTTAATTTAGGGTCCTGGGAACCTATGGGTGGACACAGCTCAATTTGGGGATGTACCTGAGAAACAATGCTATCCCTCTCCCCAGATGGGCTTCTCTGTACCATCCCTCCCTTCACCAGGGCCTGGCCAGGCCCCAGCGTGAATTAGCTTTGTTAATTGCACTTTTCCTGGCAGCATCTCTATGCTCATAGAATGGGTCTCTTGCCAAAGACAGAGGATTTGCTGGGAGCAGAGAGCGCAGGCTGCCACTAGTCAGGTGCAATCATTTTTTAATGGCATCTTTTCCCTCTAATTGTCAAACTCGTGCAACCCACTTTAGAATATTTAGAAAATGTTGGAATGTATAAAGAAAGAAGTAATCCAACAACTCAAAATTTGGAACATGCCTTTCCAATCTTTCACAGGCATAGTTGTGATCTATATACAGTTCTGCATTGGGCTCTCCAACACCAGAGTTAACATTGTAGAAAAAAATTTTTAGTAGCTGCATAATTGTCTATCCTATAGATTAACCATCATTTACTCTACACTTGCCCTATTTGGAGGCATTAGAATTGTTTAATATTTTTCTAATACAAATAATTTTATGTTGGCCATTTTTCTATCAAAATCTTTAACTATAATCTATTTTTTTAGAATAAATTTTTAGGATTTGGACATGGAAACAAAGAGTTAGAATACACCTTAAGTTCCTAAAAGTGGTGTTGAGTTGTTTCCAGAAATCTTTAACAAATTCATCCCTTCTAGCACCAGTGGATGTTTAAAGGAATGGTCAGCATTTTGCATTATCTTCTTTCTTTTTCTTTCCAACTTGGTAGGTAAAAAAATAGTATATTTTCCAGTCTGCATTTCATCTTACTCCCTGTATGTCTGGACATTTTTTTCTGAGTTGAGTAGCCATTCATGTTTCTTCTGTTTGAATAGTCTGGATATATTCTTGGTGCTCTCATTTTGAGAAGAGAGGGAATGATCAAGGAGTGGGATGCGTCACACTTGATGGTATCTGCCCATGACCCCTGCTGTGGCCCACCATCAGCAGGGTTCCCCAGGTCTGCTGCCTTTGCTACTGGACTCTGGGTATTCCACTCACACTCCCATCTCTGGGTGCCCTTGAGACAATCCAGTGTTCTCAGTAGCCTTCCCTTAAGTAATAGCTACCTGTTTCTCCATGTAAGTTACAAAGAGTTCAAACAAATTAATCAAAGCTAAATAACTTCACCTAATCAAAATGCTGGCCATCCACAAAACCTTCTTCACAAATAACCCTGACTAGGTATTATATACAAATGCTTTCAAATGAGTGAGGTAGAGGCGAACATTATTCCCATCTTATACACACAAAAAAATGTGTCTTTGAAGCCTGGGAAAAAGCAGAGACAAAGTCTGATCTTCTGCCTCCAGTTCAGTTACCCAACCCTGGGTTTAATGCCAGGACTCTCCTGTTTTTTGGGGGGCTTTTTGAGTTGGAGTCTCACTCTGTCGCCCAGACTGGAGTGCAGTGGCCACTCCCGGCCATCGCAGCCTAGACCTGCTGGGTTCCAGTGATCCTTCCGCCTCAGTCTTCCAAGTAGCTGGAACTACAGGCACGCGCTGCCACGCCTGGCTAATTTTTTATTTATTGTACAGATGAGATCTCGCCAAGTTGCTTAGGCAGGTCTCGAACCCGCGGGCTCAGGCAATCCACTCACCTCAGCCTCCCAAGGCGCAGGATTACAGGCTGAGCCACCGAGCCCGGCCTCTCCTGTTTTTAATTAGGGAAAGTGGGACCACCTCCTCCTTACTGTTATATATCCAGCATCCCAGAAGTGTTATACACCCAGTTGCACAACTCTTATACACCCAGCGTCCCAGAAATGTTTCTGTGTGGTGACTGCATCTACTGACATCATTTATAGCAGATGTTTTGCTGTAAAAAATGAGTTGGGGAGAAATAAAGCAGGTAAACTGCTGCCAAGGATCATTGTGGCTAGGGTGAGACTGAGGGTACACAGCATAGCTGAAAAGCATCACAGGTCCAGCTCATGCCTTGTTCAGAATCCAACCCAGGAACTAGACGTGTTGTATAGTTACAAGGTTGTCCTCCCCAATGATCTTGGTGGATTCAGAACACCCTTCTAATATTTCTCATTTATTTCAGTTACTTATTTCACACCCATTAGCCATTAATTCAATCTTTCCTGGATTCTCAGTTTTCAATATGTCTCTCTTCAGACTGTAGTACATATCACACCATACTGTAATTATTTGCTCTTCTCTATTTCCCCAACTAGACTTTGAGTAAGTTGAGGGCAAGACTTGTTCCTTTTCATATCCCTAGAATTTGACAAGTAGTAGATACTCTCAACACAAGTTTGTTGAAGGAATGAACGGATGAATAAAAATTTCCTGAGAGTACTGCTTACTGCATAAAAGATGACATATTTTTGCTGTTTTCCATTTACTTATTTTAAGGCTAATATCAGCCTGGTGACATCTAGTAACTTTAATTTCAATCCCAGTTTCATCTCAGAATGCCAGGCAAGAGTATCACAGAAAGTATAAATGGAGGTCAAGTGCAATTGCCCTCTGCAAGCAAGACCACTTAGAACTCTTCTATGACTCCTTAACAAATCTTCAGTGGGATTTCTGCCACTGCTGACAATGGGAAAATTATGGAAAGGAGGGACATTTTGGTCTGGGTGCTTAGTGAGTTTGTCACAAAGTTGATTCAATATCAAAAGAGATAGAAGATGCTAATTCCACACACATGTAAAAGAAACCAACGGTCTGATGTTATCTGGGAAACTCATGATGAGAAGGGCTGGGCTGATGATGACATGTAGGGCAGGGAAGCTCCACTTTGCTGCAGCAATGCAAGAACAGGTGCCTTACTGCCGGGCTCTAGGCCACTCTACCCTATCTCTCTTCTTCTGGAGAAAAGCAAGCTATATTCACTCACCTTTGCAAGTTCTAAAACCAGACTTTCCTGTTAGAGATTTTTTTCTTTCCCTCTTGCACTGAGAATATCTAACCTGGACTTTAAGTCTATAACATCAACAGTTTCTGGGGAAGAAATAGAAATTAAAATCTAGCCTTGTGTTCCCTTCTCTTCCTGGACAGAGAGCAGAACAGGCCCAGATCACTATGAATCTCATTGAAAACTGCAGCCCACACTCTTGATTCCCTTCTCTGCTTGCACGCCACATCTCCACACCCCACCTTCCCCATGCTCCAGAGCTCTGTGGGTAAAGCAGGGAATGGAAACCAGGGCTCACCTGCTTTTTTCCTCACTGTGGGCAGAAGTTCAGTAACAGAAACTGGTGACATCCTTGCCGAAAACGTGACGTAAACTCCTCTAGTGGTCCTGATGTGGTCAGAGCTCAGTTGACAACCTATATACTCATTCCTCATTTGTTAACAAACATCCACAGTGCCAGGCTGCTCTGGCCTGGAGTGGGGTGTCATGTACTAGAGAACCCAGATTCGTGGAGACTTTGCCTCCTTCTACCCTTCTGGCTCAGGTCACCCAAAGTCACAAGAGCTCTTAAATACAGTGACTACGTACATCCAGGAGAACCAATTAAAAGGAAATTTCTTAAGTCAAGACTCTGGACAGACTTGAGTTCCAGTAGTTACTTTCTCTGACATGCTGTCCAACTGCAGATGGGACACCTCTCTGACCTTCAGTCTCCTCATTTGTAAAATAGGCTATTACTAATATCTACTTCATAGGATTGGTGGGAGGTTTAGGTGATTCAGCTTCCTGATTCAGGTAAAGTACTTAGCCTGATACCTATCACACAGTAAGTGCTCAATAATAGGTGATGATGACGACATAAGTCTGACACAAGAAAAGAAAAGGATAGATGCTAAATGCTATTTATATAGGGTCACTGACTTCCCAATTTCAGTAATCTCTGTCTCTGATTTTCAGTTTTTTTCCTATAATCTGTCAGCACACCACACTCCTTCAGGCTTTAATTTTATGTACCCTTGTGGTTTTGTTTTTTATAAAGCAAAGTGTGTAGTTTTCCTGAGGCTGCTATTAAAAAAAAAATGATCGCAAGTTGGTGGCATACAACACAGAAATTTATTCTCTCACAGTTATGGAGACCAAAGTCTAAAAGCAAAGTGTTCTCGGGGCTGTGTTCCCTCTAAAGTCTCTATTCCCTGCCTCTTCCAGTTTCTGGTGGTTGTCAGCATTCCTTGACTTATAGTTACATCACTCAATTGCTGCCTAGTCACCATAACACCTTCTCTTCTGTATCTATTTTCTCCTCTGTTTGCCTTGTATAAAAACACTTGCCATCCCCTAGATAATCCAGGTTGCCTCCTTATCTCAAAATCCTTAACTATGTTATGTTTTCAAAGTTAACATTTACAATTCTGGGTGGACTAGGCATGGAGGTTCACATCTGTAAAGTCAGCACTTTGGGAGGGTAGGTGGGAGGATCGTTTGAGACCAAGAGTTGGAAACCAGCATGGGCAGCATAGCAAGACTGTACTTTTACCAAAATTTATGTAATAGATGGGCTGAATGTGTGGTGATCACATCACTGTACTTTATCCTTAGCAACAGAGTGAAACTGTCTCTAAAAAAGATATAATTACATACAATACTGGGGATTAGGATGTGGACATCTTTTTTTGGAAGTAACCTGTCTTAGACTGTTCAGACTGCTGTAATAAAGTACCAGAGACTAAGTGACTTACAAACAACAAACATTTATTTCTCACAATTCTAGAGGGTGGGAAGTTCAAGATCATGACACCAACAGATTTTGTATCTGGTGAGGGACAACTTCCTGCTTCAAAGACAACTGTCTTTTCAGTATATACCCATGATGGAAGGGGACAGAGATTTCTATAAGGGGACAAATCCCATTCATGAAGATTCCACTCTCATGACCTAATCACCTCTTAACTACCACCATTTTGGATGTTGGGATTTCACATATGAATTTTGGGGAGACACATTTAGTCAATTATACCACCATTCAGTTCACTACTTAGGGTAACCAAGAACATAGACTTTAGAATCAGACTGACCTGAATTCAAATACTAGCCCCACCACTCATTAGTTGGGTGACCTTGTTTAAATTACTTAAAATAGCGCTTTGGGAGGCCAAGGTGAGTGGATTGCCTGAGCCTGGGGGTTCGAGACCTGCCCGGGAAACCTGGCAAGACCTCATCTCTATAATAAATCAAAAATTAGCCGGGCGTGGTAGCACGCACCTGTGGTTCCAGCTACTTGGAAGGCTGAGGCAGAAGAGTAGCTGGAGTCCAGCAAGTCGAGGCTGTGATGGCTGGGAGCGTGCCACTGCACTCCAGTCTGGGCGACAGAGTGAGACTCCAACTCAAAAAAATATATAAAAATAAAAAATAAATTACTTAAAATATTTGAACCTCAGCTTCTAGAAAAGGTCCAACAATGCCTATTCCTCAGGGTTGTTTGTAAGAACTAAATAAGCTACTATGTTGAAAGTACTCGAAAACGGTAATTCTTATTACCCTTTACCCTGCTAGGTTGCAGGCTCGTAAGAGCAAAATAATCTCTGCTTCCTTCATAGGTCTAGCATGAGTCTGCAAAAAGTCTGTCCTCAGTGATGATAAATTTGCTGAACAAGTAGCCTAGACAGCCAATATCACCAATTACATAAGATTCTACAGGTGTTAGGAGAGTTAGGCTCAAGTGTTCCAGGATTCTCTTTTTTTTTTTTAAGAGTTGGAGTCTCACTCTGTAGCCCAGACTGGAGTGCAGTGGAACGCTCCTGGCTACCCCAGCCTCGACTTGCTGGGCTCCAGCGATCCTTCCACCTTAGCCTTCCAAGTAGCCGGAACTATAGGCACACGCTACCACACCCAACTAATTTTTGATGTATTGTAGCGACGAGGTCTCGCCAAGTTGGTCTCGAACCCGCGGGCTCAGGCAATCCACTCTCCTCGGCCTCCCAAAGTGCTGGAATTACAGGCTGAGCCACCGAGCCCGGCCTGGAAATCTCTTTTTAAAAAAGGTTATTAGAGATGGGGTCTTACTCTGTCACTCAGACTGGAGTGAAGTGGTGCAATCATAGTTCACTGCAGCTTTGATCTCCTTCTCTAGGGACCTAAAGGGGAGGGTTAGAAGTATCCAACAGTGAACCAAACCTAAGTATTGCAGGGACAAACGGGGTGGGTTTTGGGCAGAGAACAAGGTCACTGGGGAAAAGCATAAAACCAACTGTACCATGCTACATTGTCATTACCATTCCCTGAAATTTCTCCCTATGACATCATTCCTGGGATGGGAGAGCAGCTACACTAGAGAAGTTCCAGAAATTCATAAACAGATCATGATCTCAAATCTCTGAGAGGAGCACTTTTCTAGACCACAACTGGGAATTCACCTAATTATTTCCCTTATCCCAGAAGAGATAACTGCACTGGATATTACAAACATTACAGCACATCTGAATAACCCAGGGAGCTTGTTCAAATGCACATTCCTAGCTCTCATCCAGACTGGCTGAGCAAGGCTTTGGTAGAGTGGGGAGAGGAATCATCCATTTTATTTTATTTTATTTTATTTATTTTGAGTTGGAGTCACACTCTGTCACCCAGACTGGAGTGCAGTGGCCACTCCTGGTCACTGCAGCCTCGACCTGCTGGGCTCTGGCGATCCTTCCACCTCAGCCTTCCAAGTAGCTGGAACTATAGGTGCGCACTATCACATCCAGCTAAATTTTTTTGGATTTATTGTAGAGATGGGGTCTCACCAAGTTGCCCAGCTGGGCTCAGGCAATCCATTCACCTCAGCCTCCCAAAGCACTGGGATTACAAACTGAGCCACTGAGCCCAGCGGAATCATCCATTTAAAAACAAGTAACTTAAGTAATTCTGGTTCACCTGAAGAAAATCAACCATAATAATCAAATTATAATCCAACACATTCCCAAGCATGGGCATGATCTCCACACATTCTATCTAGGAGCCAATATATCATACACAAAAGAATAAGAGTTTGGGAGTCAACAGAATTGAGGTCCAATCCTGGGTCCCCCACGTAATAGCTGTGGGACCTTGGGTAAGTTACTTGATTTTTCTGGATCTCAACTTCTTCTCATCTATCAGTAGGAATATACCTCTCAGAGCTGTGGTGTTAAAAAGAATTATGTAAAATGCCAGGGCATAGTAGACTGAAGCAGAGGCTGCTACAATTCACTAGTTCATTTCCTCTTCACTGATACACAGCTAAACTGTATTTCCCAGTATACTTTGTGGCTAGGTATGGTCCTGTAACTAGTGCTCATCAAGGGAATATGGTTGTAAGTTATGGTGCCTGTTCTGGGAAAAGGCTTAAGGAATAAATATACCTCCTCCAGGCTCTCTTTTGTCTTGCACCACTTGGAGGCGGGTGACAG
Organism: Carlito syrichta; assembly: GCF_000164805.1. Taxonomy (NCBI): domain Eukaryota; kingdom Metazoa; phylum Chordata; class Mammalia; order Primates; family Tarsiidae; genus Carlito; species Carlito syrichta. Next base: position 58,234 of record NW_007260607.1, read on the forward strand.
ACCCTAGGGAACTGGGGATCTACAATATGGATGGAGCCTGGGTGCCTGAATTACTAGGTAGAGGCGTGCCATCCACCAATCAGAATACCTGTCTTGGATTTTTCTGCAAATGAGAATAAGCTCATATACTTTTGGGATTTTTTTTTTTTTTTTTACAACTAACATATAGTCAGGAAATGTCCATCCCCTTTCCCTACCTCCAAATAATAAATACACATTATCCAGCATTGGTGCAAAACTTTTTATTTTATTCAAAATTCCTTCATAGTAGCTGGGCTTAGTGGCTCATGCCTGTAATCCTAGCACTTTGGGAGACTGGGACAACAGAATCACTTGAGCCCAGGAGTTCAAAACCAGTCAGGACATAGCAAGACCTCGTCGCTACAAAAAAATACAAAAACTAGCCAGGCATGGTGGCATGCACCTGTAGTCCCAGCTACTCAGGAGGCTGAGGCGGAAGGATTGCCTAAGCCCAGGAGGTTGAGGCTGCTGTGAGCTGTGATTGTGCTACGGCACTCCAGTGTGGGTGACAGAGTAAGACCCTGACTCGAAAAAAAAAGACCCTTTATAATATACATCATGATCTCTCTGTAGTAGCATAAATTCTAAGAATGACTTCCTTAGAACTCCTGTCCCCTAGCTATTCATTTGACCCTAGGTACTTCTGTGAAGGGACTCTGCAGATGTAATTAAGTTCCAAGTCAGTCGATCTTAAAATCTGGAGATTATCTGAGTAGGCCTGATCTCATCACAAGAGCCCTTTAAACAAATTTAGAGAGATTTGAAGTATGAGAACTCATGTGCCACTGCTGCTTGAAGAAGACAGGACCACATGAGAAGGAATATTTTAAGGAACTGAGGGGCATCCTTGCCTGAAAGTGATTGAAACTGCCTATATAAAATCAATATACGGCCACGAGGTAAAAACTTCAGAAGAGACCTGAGCCCTGTAAAGTCGCAACTATAATTAAAAATGAACAAATCTGTTGTTTTTAAGTTTGCTTTCAAGTCAATAAAGAGCAAAGTATTATCTTCATGTCCTGACCCTTTTGGGAGGAGGAGAGCTGCCCACAAAGCTGGTAAACATACTTTCCCTTAAACAATGAGCCTAAGACTGCACAGATCTTCTTGATGACAACTCAAAGTTTGATGGACTGAAGGGCAGGATCTCCAGGGATCCCACCACCTGCATTCCTCTATAGCGACTTACAGTCCAAGAGTCAGTAGCTGGTGGTGGTGGGACTTGCTCTATAGATAGCCTCTCTATCTATAGATGGTGTTTGAGTTGTTTTTCAGACTTTGTACTCCGATGGACCTCAGGCCCCACCCAGATCCAGGACACTGATCCTGTGACACCTGCTCTCAGAAACATGAAGAAAGTTTCAACAACCACTCCCACCCACGACATCATCTTCAACAAATCAGCAGTCCCTAACCCCCTGCTCACCAAATTCCCTTTAAAGACCCTAGTCATTGAATTATCTCCCGTCCTCTTTGCACAGCTGCTTTTCAATATTAAACCTTTTTTTTTTGAGTTGGATTCTCACTCTGTCACCCATACTGGAGTGCAGTGGCCGCTCCCAGCCACTGCAGCCTCGCCCCGCTGGGCTCTGGCGATCCTTCTGCCTCAGCCTTCTGAGTAGCTGGAACTACAAGCTCGCGCTACCACACCCAGCTGATTTGATTTATTGTAGAGATGAGGTCTCGCCAAGTTGCCCAGGTGGATCTTGAACCCGCGGGCTCAGGCAATCCACTCACCTCAGCCTCCCAAAGGCACGGGATTACAGGCTGAGCCACCGAGCCCGGCTTCAATATTAAACTTATTTCTCTTTTGTAATTGTTGCATCAGCATTGGTTTTTCTGGGCAGCAGGCACAGGAACCTGGCCAGGTTATAGCATCAGCAAAGAAGCAGGAACCTCACATCCACAGCCATAAGGAACTGGATTTAGCCAATAACTTGAATTAACTTGGAATCAGATTCTTCTCAGAGCCTCCAGGTAAGAGCTCCACCCAGCCAACACCTTAACTTCCTTCCCTGTGATACCTTAACCATGGAACCCACCAGGACTTCTGACCTACAGAACTGCCAACTAATAAGTGTATCTTGTTTTAAGCCATTACATTTATGGTAATTTCTTATAGTAGCAATGTAAACTAATATATTCTCCAAATCTTGTTTCCTTGCCCATTTTTTAAAAAGTGGTGTGGAGAGTTAGGGTGGAAGTTAGATTAGATGATGTCCAAGTACCCTTTTGCTCAATTCTTTGTGCTCGGTTGTCTACTAGGGAGTTCCTTGTCCTTATGGTGGGGACACAATATACTCTGAGTATCAGTTGCAGCTCTATGAACAGAGATGATGTGACTCCTCATTTTACTAGCCCCAAATCCAAAACTTAGATGTGGAGGCCGGGCACAGTGGCTCAAGCCTATAACACCAGCATTTTGAATGGCAAAAGCAGGAGGATTACTTGAGCACAGGAGTTCAAGACCAGCCTAGGTAACATAGCAAGGCTTCATCTCTACAAAAAATTTAGAAAATTAGACAGGCATTTTGGTACATACCTGTAGTCCCCCTAGTTGGGGTAGAAGGATCACCTGAGCCCAGCAGTTCGAGGCTGCAGTGAGCTCTGATCATGCCACTGCACTCCAGCCTGAATGACAGAGTAAGACCCTGACTCAAAAAAAGAAAGAAAAGAAAAAAAAAGAAGCAGAGATGCTTGTTAAGGGAAAAAAGTTGAGCAAAATGATTTTAAAGCCCAAAGCCCGGTGTGCTCTCCTTTATTATCCCAGTCGATCCCCACACCAAAGAATGTAATGGATCTATCAGATTTGACCCACTCTTTTCCACCAGCCTGGATGTCACAGAGAGAGAAGGTAACTAATTCTGATACCATGTCCTGGAATAGAAACTGTTCCTCCATACATTATGCATTTAACCTAGTAAATGTAAGAATTTTTTTAAAAGCCAAGCAATAACTCCTGTAGCAATGGGTCCCAAATGGCCATGATTCAATTAATAACTGACAGTTCTCCTAGTTTTTGCCCCCACTTCCAACTTTGGACTAACTGGAGAAAGCCAAATAGGCACCCCTAACCAATCCCATAGAATGTCTCACTTCAGCCTGGCTCGGTGGTTCAACCTGTAATCCTGCACCTTTGGGAGGCTGAGGTGAGTGGATTGCCTGAGCCC
>NW_007260607.1:61477-64007 GCF_000164805.1 Carlito syrichta
TCCAACACACACACACACACACACACACACACACACACACACACACACACACACAAGAATGTCTCACTTCTAGCCGGCCTACTTGTAGCTTCCTCAGGCCAACAGCCTCCAATCAGGGCATGCCCAAAGCCTTCCCTTTCATCATAAACTCTCCCATCACTTTGCCTGCCTTTCAGTCTCTGCCAAATGCAAGTGAAGGTGGCTGACTCCCTTGCTGTAACAAGCTCTGAATAAACAGCCTTTGTTCTCATGTGGGTTCTCTTCACTTATTTTCACAGTCCTTATTTTTCAGGGAGATTTAGGGCTCAGATATAAGGAAATATCATGTAAAACTGCAGGAGTGCTTCATGGAATCTCAAGGCCAGGAAAGCAGCTGGACTATGGGAAAAATCCTACAGCCAGAATCTGGAAAAGCAGTCAGAGATCCTTTTCCCTCACATCTTCTCACAGAAATCTTTATCTTGTTTTCTTGCAAACAGGACTCTCGGCTTCTCTGATCCCAATGACCAAAAACATGACCATGGACAAGACCTGTGCTTATCTATTCACCTGCAGAAAGATGACTCTCTTTGTGTTCCGATCCCAAGTTTGTGGGGAAGAGACGCAGTGTGAACCACCTGAGGTCAAGTAACATCCTAGACCAACTGAGTGCCCAACCCCCACCTGAGTGGTTGCAGGCAGTCTTGTTTATGAACATGGCAATCAAGAGTCCATCCCTGTAACCATGTAGAGGAGAGGGGAGAGAAGGGGGATGTTGCCTCACAAAAATGTAAGGGTGCAGACAACCCAATAGGGATCCACTCCATTCCTGATAGCACTGTGAGACAGCGATCATCTCTTACATGCTAGATTCTGTCTCCCAATATCCTAGAATCACTGACCAATGCGGTCTAGTCAGTGGTTATCCTTGGGAAGGTATTCATTCATTCATTTAACAAACAGTAACTATACTTTACAACTTTATGCTAGGTGCTAAGTATACAATGGTAAGACAAACACAAAATAAAAACCACAATCTCTATCTTCAAGGAGAGGGGAATACCACCACATAAATGGACAATTACAATACTGTGGAAGGTGTTATGGTCAATCTATAACCTAAATCAGATGAGGAGTTGGGTTGAGGATGGGGCTGCCAAGAAATGTTTCCTAGAAAATATGATGCCTGAAAGGAATCTTGAAAATTAGCCAGGTTGGTAGAGATAGGGGAAGAGTATTCCAGACAGAAGCAAGGTTCATTGGCAAGCAAGAGCATTTGGAGGGACCAAAGGTAGTACATGGCTGGGTATATTGTGGTGAGAATACTGGGAGGCAGGCTAGAAAGGGGGGGTAGAGATTATATCAGAAGGGACTTGAAAACCATAAGCATAAAACAAGGCAACAACAGGCTTACCACACAGGAGTGGCCTAGATAATGATTTGCATTCTTGAAAGGCTGAGAATGGATTGGCGTGTCTGAGAATGGGATGGCCCTGTTGAGTAGTTGTTGCATTAACTCTGGAGTTACAAAGGTGACCAATGAAAGCAGCTTTGGCTATGGAGAAGAGCATACTAATTCAAGAAATGTCAACACCTGGGTGAAGAAAAGGCCATGCTCTGGGTGGGGTGGAAAGGGGAAGATAAGTAAATAAAGTTATTAGTTTGAAATGAGAAAAGAAAGATTGAGAGAGAGATGAACTCTATCACCATTTATTCGGCAAAATAACAAGATTGACTCAAGAGCCTTCCTACAAACCTAGCCAACAGTTTATTTAGTTCATAGCCTCTGCCTGAAGTGGAGGAGTCACCATCTATGTGGTCAAGTGATTTTTCTAGTGTTCACAGGACAAAGGGAGAAAAGAGTTCTTTAGAATCATCATTATGAAAATTCAGGTGAATACACTAAAATGTCAAAATGAGAGGAGGAAAAGGGAAGAATTGAAAATCTGATTTGTCTTCACAACCAAGTACAGTTGGGATAGATGCAATTTTACTAATAAAAAGCTAGCTCATCAAGGAAGCTAGGTACTCACTGTAAAGTCAGAAGCAAATAAAGCATCAAGCATAAAAGTTTTACTATAACAATAAGTGGCGAGGTCCAAACTGTACTAAATATGAATTTTCCTGCCAAAGAGAAATATAATCTTCCCTGGTGTAATAAGTTGGAATTTCATGACGTCAACCAGATAACCACAAAAGAATGCATCTTGTCATGTAACATGGTTCTAAAAGGCTTTCCCCACCCAACTAACGAACATTCATTATTTTCTGATTTACTTATTTAACAAACACCCTCCATTTAATAGCCATAGTCTTTCAAAACTCATAGGTTGAATAGAAATATACTTAAAACACAAACTCTCCAACATACATTTTTTCCTTCAGTGTTGTGAGATGTATTTTTCTAAAACACTGTTCTAGGCCGGGCTCAGTGGCTCAGCCTGTAATCCCGTGCTTTGGGAGGCTGAGGTGAATGAATTGCCTGACCCCGTGGGTTCGAGACCCACCCGGGCAACTTGGCAAGACCTCATCTCTACAATAAATCAAAAAT
>NW_007260607.1:64027-124235 GCF_000164805.1 Carlito syrichta
CACGCCTGTAGTTCCGGCTACTCGGAAGGCTGAGGCGGAAGGTCGAGGCTGCAGGGACCGGGAGCGGCCACTGCACTCCAGTCTGGACAACAGACTGAGACTCCAACTCAAAAATAATAATAATAATAATAATGATAATAATAATAATAAAATAGTAGGAAGTTTTCTCAGGAAGTTTTGAAAGTCTATTTTTGATAGTAAACATTAATTTAATAATAAAAACAATACAGATTTTAATTAACCAGAATGTTAATTCTGTAAACTATCTCATTGTCTATTTTTATAAAAGAATGACTTGCACTTGATATTCCTAAACATGTCCAGGACACAACACAATTTTCGTAACTATGAGCCGGCTTTTAACTATTATTATTTCAATCATGGTGAACATAATCGTTTCTACCCAAAGGAGGGAAATTACATTTGTGCTACTGGGGAGATTAGGTAAAATGTTCCACCACTGCTTCCTAGGAAGTAGCACATTATCTATCCTTGTTGCTTCCTCTTCATTCTGCTTAGTAGAAACAGCATCTGCTCAGTCCTTTCGGGATTGGTAAGGGAAGTGCTTACGCTAAGTTTGGAGATTAACAAAGTATGTTCTACTCTCTCTCAATTAGAGATGAGCCAGCAGTCCCGTGGAGCGAGGGAATTGTTTTCTTCCTATGAAAGGACAGAGTATGGAAAACATCCCATTCCTCTTTGGTGGCATGTGGTAGAAAGTACACAAAGCCTCTGGGACACCTGACATTTTTAGGGCCTGCTGTACCACGGAAAATTGCATGAACGTCTATCAAATAGGATGTCTCACTTACATTCCCAAACTGGTAGAAAAATGAGTTATAATAAAGATTTAAGAAGCGATCGTTAAGATGCAAATTGAGCAGAACCTACTGGCTGTACACCACAGGGATCCAATGGACTCCTATCCTTCACAGAAGGATGGTTGAGAAGGTCCACTCTTTCCAAATGAGTTCTCCTTCCTCCCTCCCACAGTCCCCTTGCTAAGTCTGCAGATACATTTGCCCGAAAGGTTTAAACACTTTCATCGACCGACCCCTTGCTCTCCATTTTTCACAAAATCTCCCTTGTCTTGTCTCCTGTACTAATATACTCCAGACACCACAATGACCCAAGACATGCTCATTTGGTCAGAACATGGTAGATGCTGACCTTAATTCAGTTCTGATATTTCACAATAATTATAATCATTCCCTTTTGTCAGTGTAAGAATTCTTTCAAGTATAAGAACATTTAGCTCCCAAATACTTACTGCCCTTTTATGCCTAAATAAGTGGTTGTCAACTACATTTTCTTTCTTAGTGACAGTTAAAGTTTTGTAAGACAGATGGTCTCATTAGCCTGAGATACTTGAAAACATCTTTTTCCTAACTAATTGGCAGTTCATCATTTTTTAAGTAATATCATGATAGAGACAGCAACAATATTCCCCAGGGAAACATCCTGCCTGAGTTAGTACTAGTCAGTTTTCATATTTGAATACTGAAGAATGAGGTTCTCACAGAATCCATTTGGTCAAAAGTAGGCAAAGAGAGCCGGGCTCGGTGGCTCAACCTGTCATCCCACGCCTTTGGGAGGCTGAGGTGAGTGGATGGCCTGAGCCCGCGGGTTCGAGATCTGCCTGGGCAGCGAGACCTCATCTCTACAATAAATCAAAAAATCAGCCGGGCGTGGTAGCCTGTATGCCTGTAATTCCGGCTACTTGGAAGGCTGAGGCGGAAGAATCGCCGGAGCCCAGCATGTCGAGGCTGCGGTGGCCGGGAGCGGCCACTGCACTCCAGTCTGGGCGACAGAGTGAGACTCCAACTCAAAAAAAACACAAAAACAACAAACAAACAAAAATAAATAAATAAATAAATAATAAAAGAAAACACTGTTCTATACATAGCACCTTTCCTATATTAAAACAACAAGTTAGTTATCCATTGTCTTTTTTTTCCAAACAAAATTTACATTTTTTTTTTTTTTAGTTGGAGTCTCACTCTGTTGCTCAGGCTGGAGTGCAGTGGCACACTCATGACCACCACAGCCTCGACTTACTGAACTCAGGGATACTTCCACCTCAGCTTTCCAAGTAGCTGGAACTACAGGCGGTACCAGTATGCCTGGCTAATTTTTTGATTTATTGTAGAGATGAGGTCTCACCAAGTTTCCCAGGCTGGTTTTGAACCCCTGAGCTCAGGAAATCCTCTTAGTTCCACCTCCCAAAGTGCTAGGATTACCGGTGTGAGTCACTGTGCCTGGCTCAAAATTTACAAATTTTAATCTGGCTATAAAAAAGCTTTTAATTTAAATTTTTAATTAAAAAAATTTAATTTGCTGTAAAGTAAATATATACTCATTTTCAAACAATTTTAAAGAAAATTAAAATCACCATAATCCCAACACCCAATCACCTCTGTAAATTAGGACAAATAGACAATATGTGTGACAGAGAAAAAAAGTAAGTTTTAAGAATTTTGTAAAATCTTCTATTCCACATAATGGTAGATTGTATTACTCAAAATATTTGCTACCTCACTGTATGGGAGGACAATACTTCCCACTTTATTTCATCAGCCTTACGTATGTGATTTGAGGTGCCCATCCTTGTGGGAGGATTATATAATCTTACCCTGTTGATGTCAAGAGTGACCATGAGACTTGCTTTGGCCAATGCAATGACAACAGAAGTGATGTATGCCACTTCTAAGCAGAAGTTTTGAGTTATCATGCAGTTCTGCTGTGTTCATTCTCTCTTCCAAAAAAGCCCAGCACTATCCCAAATAGAGACAATTGTATTAGCCTCAGACCCAGTGTGGAGAACTCAGAGAAAAGTTAGATGGTCCACAACTGGCATAATGTGAGCAAGAAGGGAACTTTAGTCATTGTAAATCACTGAGACTTTTGGAGTCACTTGTTACCACAGCATAGCTTAGCCTATGTTGACTGGTACACTCATCTCCAAAGTGTCAACTGAGTTTTTCTTATGTCCGAAGACAGTTTTTACGTATTGAAATATATGCTTGTTTGAGTTTCAATTTACACTTATATATTGAAATTATAGGCCGGGCTCGGTGGCTCAGCCTGTAATCCCAGCACTTTGGGAGGCTGAGGCAAGAGGATTACCTGAATTCGCTGGTTTGTGACCCGCCCGGGCAACTTGGCAAGATCTCGTCTCTACAATAAATTAAACAAAAAACTAGCTGGGCACGGTAGCGCACACCTGTAGTTCCGGCTACTTGGAAGGCTGAGGCGGAAGGATCACTGGAGCCCAGCAGATTGAGGCTGTGGTGGCCGGTAGCATGCCACTGCACTCCAGTCTGGGCGACAGAGTAAGACTCCAACTCAAAAAAAAAAAAAAAAAAAAAAAGAAAGAAAGAAAGTATATAATTTAAAACAACTTTGTAGCCTTTAAATTTGTTATTTGTAAATTGATTAATTTTGTTAATAGTTTATTATCTACTTTTATTTGGTTTTGATTAATGCCTAATTTTAGTTTGATAAAGTACACTGATATTTACCAAAATTTTAAAATTACATTTTAGAAATTTCAAACTGCAATCTAATTTAACTGATTTCTCAAAAAAGCTCAACAAAGCAGAATCACATTTCTATAGACAAAAATCTTAATAAACACTGAAAACATGCCAAACCTAAAGAGGTTAACCTTATAAATGTAATACATTATAATAACTTAAACATCTGAACATTGATTCCAAATTTAATTGCCTATATGCTTTTATATACTTTTATTTTTAGTCTAAGACATCACTCCCTTTTTTAAAATTTTATTTTTAAAGTTGAATAACTTTTTTTTTTTACATTGGACTTGGAAATCACAGAATCACTTTACGTACCATGAAAACCATAAAAATATACACAGAATACTAGAATGATTACAAAATCTATTTCTAGATAAAATTCATGACTAGATATAACTTGTTATCAAAGGGTCTTTGAAAGTATTTTTGTTTTCTGGAAACAACAAGAAATTCCCAGATTCATCTTGATATTTCCTGCCCTAAAACATGCAATGTGCTTTTCTCCAGAGAGCTTAGTGCCTTTCTGGCTGGAATTCAAAGCAGCCCCCAGAGGTCAAAAGACAAAGCCAGAAATTCACAGTAACCTTTGGTCTGACATCCTTGAGCTGTTGAAACAACATCCCAGGTGTTTAAATCCCTGTGGTCCATCTGTCAGGCAAATGTAATTCCTTACTGAAACAGTGATTATACAAATAGAGAAGTCAAGAGAAAGCACTACATGTGGAAAGGAAATATTGACCCAAAGGGGAAATTTTGCAAGGAGAGGAGGTTGGAAAGGAGGCTGGGGAGAGAGGAGAGATTTGGCAGCTTCTGCATAAATTAAGGTATTTAGTAAATATTTTAAGAAAAGCTTGCCCTTTTTTTTTTCTCATGTGTGCTGCTGATGAAGTATGTCAAACTCTGTAACAATATTGAAGATGGTTCATTCTGAACCAAATATGAGTGAACTTAGGCCCAGGATGTCCTGAGAACAGTGCCCACTGTGGTTGAATGGTAGCCTGGTTATATATAATTTAAGGGGATAGAAATAACAAGAAATCATAAATCAATACATGGGAGATTTATACTGGTTCAGTCCAGGGAGGTGGGACATTTCCAAGTGGGGCCCACAGGCTAGAGGTGGATTTAAAGATTTTTTTCGGACTGACAATAAGTCAGCCAGAATTATCTAAGGAATTTTGAAAGCAGTAAAAGAAACAGGCAGCTTGAAGAATGATAGAGAGACAAGTTTCTTGATATGCAAATGAAGCTTTATGGGTAAGTGTCTTAAAAAACAAAGTTTTACAGGATCATAAAATACTTTGATTTTTCCTTCATTATTTATGTGATGTTTTGCCAGAGCCAGGCTGGAAAGTAAATCACATTAAAAGTTAGAAACGTAGCCGGGCTCGGTGGCTCAGCCTGTAATCCCGTGCCTTTGGGAGGCTGAGGTGAGTGGATTGCCTGAGCCCGCAGGTTCGAGACCCGCCTGGGCAGCAAGACCTCATCTCTACAATAAATCAAAAAATCAGCCGGGCGTGGTAGCGCGCGCCTGTAATTCCGGCTACTCGGAAGGCTGAGGCGGAAGGATCCCAGCAGGTCAAGGCTGCGGTGGCCAGGAGCGGCCACTGCACTCCAGTCTGGGCGACTGAGTGAGACTCCAACTCAAAAAAAACAATAGTTAGAAACCTCTTGGTGAAGTTTTAAAAAAAAGAGTTTAGTTATCAGCATGGGCATCAGAGTGTGGCAGAAAGGGGGCTGATAGCAGTTAAAAGTATTCCTTTTGAAAGTCAATCAGCAAGCTCTGAAAACCCACCAGACCGGTCTTGTTTGGGAAAAAAAAAAACAAAAAAACCCAAATAACCAGACTGGGGGCTCTCCTGGAAATGCAAAAGAATGACCAATTCACAGACTCACCCAAATCCTCTCTTTTTGAAGTTATCAGTTTACAATCCTGCTCAATCTGCATTTCCTGGAGACCATTTGTTCTTTGAAAATCTAATTTTGCTGAGTACTACCTTGTAAATTCCAAAGAAAATGTGTAATCGCTCAACTCGACTCCCCCCCTTACCTAAACAAAGGTATAAGACACCTCCCCTCCCTTTCCCGGGTGCTCAGCCTGGGAGCATTAGCCCGCAGAGTCGTGCCGGCACTAAAATAAATCTGCTACTTCCTAAAACAGCCTCAGTGTCACAGCCTCTCTGTGTTCCCACTACAAGAGCAGTCTGTGGGATCATTGTGAGAATTATGCCAGGCACACATTAAGTGTTTGATAAACATCAGTTATCAAGTTGGGCCTCCAGAATGGATTAAAACTGCAGACCAGAATGCTACAAGGAAATCTAAGAAGTCTGTTCATTCTCTTACTGTCTCCCACTCCTCTTTCATAATTGCTCCTCTGCACATCTGTTTTAATCCTGTATCTTCCTGCAAATATGCTTTCTTTCTGTGTCCATGATGCTTAAAACAGTCACTAACAATATATTTTAAGTTTCTCAACTCCACATTTCAAGACAGCAGCCATTCAAAAGTGGCATTCCTTTAGTCCCAAGTCCAAACTTCCAGAAAGAGACTGACTATCCAGCATAGAAAGTCCACTCTTGGATAAATTTACTGTACCTATGTGAGGACTAAACTCTGACCTTTTTTCTCTAATCCAAATTGCTAATTAAGATGTGGCAGGATGCAGCAAATGCTCAAATATATTTCTTGTGTGATTGAGTGAATAAACACAGAAACACATGTAGCTGCTTCGGGATCAGCAGTTGGCTTCATGGCAATCACCTGGGATGACAAAATGTCTCCCACTAACCCTGTGGCAGAAAGAGGGGTTGGTAGCAGTTAAAGGTATTTCCTTTAGAAAGGCAAGCTGCAAGCTTTAAAGACCTGCCAGGCACCAGGCAGGTTTTGTTTAAGAAAGGTCAAGTGGCCAGAGACTGGCCATTTCATGGAAATGCAAAAGAGTAACTAATTCACAGACTTATCCAAAACCCCCCTTCTGAAGTTGACGGTTTACAACCCTGCAGTTCCTGGAGACCATTTGTTCTTTGAAAAATCTGATTTTGCTGAGTACAACCTTGTAAGATTCCAAAGGAAATATGTAATCACCCAACACGACTCCCTCCCTTACCTAAACAAGGGTATAAGACCCCACTTCTCCTGTTCTGGGGTGCTTGACTTGGACACATTAGCTCCTCGAGCCCACTGTGCCAGCCAGTGTAATAAAGCTGCCACTTCCTATAACAGCCTTGGTGTCATGGTCTCTCTATTTTTCCTGCTACATTTCTGGTGTGCTGGCTGGGAAATGGAGAGTTTGGAGATGGTGTGTTCCACCTCCTTTGTCATCGAGGTACAACCTCCAGGGCAACGGGAAGGGTAATCTCGCCTGACACTCAACGGACCTTTTGATCCATAGGAGGGCGGCCCCTCCCGGCGCACTGAAGCTCAGACCACAAAAGCACAACAGGAACCCAAAAGGCGAGGAACTGGCATAAGGACGACCATCTGACAGAAAGGACAGAAAGACCACCCGACGGAAAGGGTAGGAATAAAGGCCTTTGCATAAACCTGCCAATGGATGGCAGAAGGGGAACTTGATCACCTCCTGGAGCCCAGTAGTAATCTCCAGACTGAAGGAAAGGGCTGAAAGGCAGTGGAAGGAAACACTGTCTGAAGATGAACCCATAGTCTCCTAGGATTAGGATGGAGAGTTGAAGAATGTGCTGTGTGCTTGTGTGTGAATGAGGTGGATGGCAGGAGGGCTCCACATAAAGTTAGTCTGCGTTGGGGGCGTACCAACCTGCCAATTGCTAAGAGGTGTCTGAGATATCTTCGTGAGAAGTATGACTGGAGGGGGACAAAGTGGATGTTTCCCATACCCCTTATTCTCTTATTTGTGTGTCTGTCATTTTAAATCTGCTAAAAAGCTGGTTGAGTTATTATGCTTTGTTTAATGGGACATGTCGTCTTTTAAAAACTTGATTGGTACATGTTTCTTTATGTCACTTTATGTCTCCCTTTATTTATGTGGTGTTTTCTCCCAACCCGTTGGCACTGTTAAAATTTCTGCCTTTTGTTGTTAAGGTTGTGGAAATATTGCCTGCTGAGTATATAAAGTGTTACCGGTTATCCTAAATTATTTCCAGGGACCGCGCCCCTTCCCTTCCTTAGCCTGTGTTCTCCTTCATAAATTCTGATCTCATTCTAATCCACCTGTAAAGAAATGTAGAAATGTCTCTTATAGGCTACTTAGCCTTTTGCTAACTCAGTGCAAGTTAATGCTAGCCCTGGAGAAAAAAATTTTGTAATCTTTCTCTGGCAACTAAGGGAATGAATAGGCTGTTCTTGTTTTCAAATGCTAAAAACCAGGTTAGTTGAAAGTAAGTCTGTTTCTAAAGGTTTAGGCCTTGCCTAAGATCATAATCAACTGCTTGTTCCTATAAAACTGTTGGGAAGTCTCTCAGAGTTGTGTAGTGTATGCTGAGTTCCTACTTTATATTGTAATGCTAAATAACACTAATGCTTGCGTTTTTGGCTATGCCTGACTAGCACACCTCTTACAAGACTGGTAAAGCTTTAAGTGCTAAATACTTTGCAGGACTTAATAAGGCATGGGAACTGGTCATTCCTACCTGATTAAGTCACCTTGTAAGCTCAGTACTTCACCTAAGGGACAGGTCAAGTACTAGGCACACTCTGTGGAGCATAGAGTGAGACCTAATCACTCTCATTTAATTGTCCACATCTTACAACTAAGGCTGCTGTTTAGTAATTCATGAGGATTTTTGACAATTTTGCCTGTTCATAATTAGGAATAAGTGGGAACAGATCATTTTACATCTATGTGGTCTGTTCACTCTAAAAAGGTTTTGTACCATGCCATTTTTGTAGACATCATTGGAAAGTCGTGGAGCAAAAGAAAAAAAAAAGGGCTTCAAGAAAGGCTGAGAACACTCAGCCTGGGAGAAGCCATCAGGGTTCCAGGAATTCCTGGCATTGTTGTTTACGACTTTATTTAGTTATTTATTTGTTTTAAAATTCTCCTTTGAGAAATAAATTGCAAGTGTTCAAAGTAAATTCTGGGTTTTCAAGAAACGTGACCAAGAGAGTATGTAGTGGTTTGTGCCCTCAGATACCCCAATGGGACAGATTTGAAATGATTGGAGCAAATTAAAATTATGTGTTTAAAATTTAAAAATAATAATAAGTGTATTATTAAAAATTAAATTTGAACTCACTACAAGTTAGCAGATAATAATATTTGGAAAAAAACAAAACTATCTGGCAATTAAATTTACTTTGTAGACCTAAGGAAAAATAAAATGGTCAAAAGTTCTGTATGCAGAGGCATTTAAAAATTTTATTTCAGCCGGGTTTGGTGGCTCAGCCTGTAATTCCGCGCCTTTGGGAGGCTGAGGTGAGTGGATTGCCTGAGCCCGCAGGTTTGAGACCAGCCTGGGCAGGCGAGACCTCATCTCTACAATAAATCAAAAAAAAAAAAAAATTAGCCAGGTGTGATAGCACACACCTGTAGTTCCTGCTACTTGGAAGGCTGAGGCGGAAGGATTGCCAGAGCCCAGCAAGTCAAGGCTGCGGTGGCCAGGAGCGGCCACTGCACTCCAGTCTGGGTGACAGAGTGAGACTCTAACTCAAAAAAAAATGAAAAATAAAAAATTTATTTCACTACTTTGCAAACAAGATTATATCCTATAGAATATTAAATGCCAAACTCCAGAGGCTTAACTCAGGACTAGGAATACCAAACTCCAATTATAGAACGCCTCTGAAGTTCTTAGAAACTGAAACATTAAGAAAAAAAAGGAGAAGAACTCCAAAATGAGCACCAGTCAGAGGAAAGGTAAACAAATTGGCAGTTGCCACTAAAGGCAAAGCTCCAGCCACCAAAGAAGCCTGATAAGGATAAACCTCCTAAGGGGGATGGTATCAGCTGCTATGAATGTGGTCAATCTGGGTACCTAAAGCACAGTTGTTCTTAATGGCCTAAGCCCTCAGGACCTTGTCCAATATCTGGACTAAAAAGCCACTGAAAGAGATGGTGTGGCCTCTCCCAAGGCGGAGGGAATCACCTAGCTCAGTGATGGTGGCTGACTGAATGGGGAGGGACACAGCCCAGTGCAGCACTCTGTATGCCATCAACCCAGAGAATCCTTGGGTCTATATGAATGTGGCTGGGGTCCAAATTAATTTCTTAATTAATACAGAGGCTAAGTTTTTAGCCCTTGTGCTCATACTGAACTTCTTTCACCTAAAACCTGCTCTCCAGTGGGATTAAAGGTGCTCAAAAAACTAAATGTTTCACCTAACAGTTACTAAAAGGTGAATTCAAATTATGACTGTAAAAGGTTGCTTATGAATAAATAAAAAGGAAAGCAGAAAGCAAAGGAAAAATATAAAAAGGTTGTTGGTATACAAATAAGGTTTTAGTAAGAAGACAAAAAAGGAGGACTATAAGAAAAAGAATATTTTTATCTAAAAAAGAAATCTTATATGGTAAATTTCTGTCCTATAATAGATAGTTATCTAAGAATTTTTTTTTAAAGGGGGTTAAAGAATAAAAATAAAATAGTATAAATGTGCCAAAAATGGTATAAGAAAAGTTTATAAGAAAAAAAATATGTGTATATAACAGAAGAAATCCTATAAACAATCTAGGCATAATAAAGTCTTTTCTGGATGCAAGTCTCCAAACATTTTTGGATTTCTCTTCAAATTTTATATAGAATTTACTTGAGTGCATAGCTCAAATTATAGTCTAAAACAATCTGTCAGGCTACCGTTATAGTCCAGAAATACAAAAGCTGGTACCATTATAGTCCAGAAATACAAAAGCTGGTAATAAAGCCATAGAAATTACAGTTTATCATTTAAGTTATGTTAATAACTTCGGACCTTGTAGCTTTTGTACAAAAAGGTAATCAGCCACTGCCTACAATTGTCAAAATGTAGGCCTGACTTTATTCCTTTTATTGAGCTAGAATCCAGTAATTTCATGCCCACATAACAGTCATGCAAAAATTCCAGCCAGTGCCTGCAAACAATGCCACTGCTGAAACAAATCTGGATGCCTCAAGTCAGACAGGGAAAGATTTTCGATCTCTGGCGGCAGGACTGTGCCCATTATCAGCTCTGAAGAAATTACAGAAGACGGACCTTCACCCCCCAGCACCCCAAATGATTATGGGATCAAAAACTTTCTAAAGAATAAATAATTGAGGCAGGGTAGCAGCACAGGCTAGACATAAACAAATTTCCTATGGGTAGGTTTTAAAAGGCATTCAAACATTTCTACTGCAGGCCAAGTGGCAACCTGTCCCACCCCTTGGCAAATCCAGGGAAAACTCCATCAGATGTAGAACTAGGACAGTACAATCTTTCAATTTGTGATTTAGCAGAATAATCACTAGAAATCCTTTGGAGACACTAGTAAACTAAATATAGGTATTTGGTATTGCATCACTCAGGATCCAAGTCCCTGAAATGGAATTTGTTAAACCTTTGAAGTTGTTTAACAGTAGGCCTTTTTCCTACACCTCTGAAGGAAAGGGGGGCCACAAATATAAATGCTCATAAGAAAATGTGTTGTCTCTTTGGGACAAATTTTAACCACAGTTTATAAGCTTATTTCCCTAGATGCTTCTTGGACCAGAAGAAACTCAAACATCCCAGGGGAGTAAAGTGCTGCTAAAAATTGAAGAAAAGAAGGACCCAACCAACAACTGTAAGGAAAAAAAGGACCCTAAGGGTGGTCCTGTCCCTATACTAGTCTATAGAATTTAAATACCTAACTTCTCTATCATGATGAAACCTCTCTATGAAGCCTCAAAGGGGTATGAACAAAAGCCCCTACTATGGGAAAAGGCCCCAAAACAGGCCTTTGAATAAAGTAAACAGGCTCATTGCCTTTTGAAATTCTTTATGGGTGGCCACCCTCTCATGTAAGGGGCATACAGGGAAACTTAAAGGAATTAGGAAGTCTTGCCCTAAAACAGCAAATGCAAGGTTCAGTCCTAAATGCCATCCATTGTCAAGTCAGAAAACAATTGCCAAGTAGTTTAACTACCGATGCCCATTCTTTTAAGCCAAGTAATATGGTATGGGTAAAAAAAAGAAAAAAGAAATGTATAACCTCTAAAGCCCCTCTGAAGGGGGCCATTTACTGTTCTTTTATATAGCAGAAGTTGGCCTTCCAGGACTGGGAGTGAACCACAGATTCAGCAACACCCCTTAAGCTGACCTTCAGGAAAGTCAAAATTTCTCAAGCCCTGCTCTATAAGCCTGAGGATTCTCCAGCCCTGCTTCAGTCACACACCAGAGGCTGACTGATCGATGCACGGCAGAAGATTAAGGATTCAGCTTAAGAACTCAGCGGACATTACTGATAAGCCATTGTTTTGCTTTGCCAACCTTTATATTTGCTAAACTGTCATTTTAATTGCTGTAAAACTAACTTTATTTGCTGTAGGATTAACGGAGTTGTTCCTATTGAGCATGCTAGAAAAGGGTTTCACTAGCATTCCCATTCTTTCTTATAATAGGAAATGTTCTTGTGCTTTTATGTATTTCTGCCTAATTTGGGTGTTTATCGCTTCCCTCACACACCCAGCATATACGTGTATAGAAACTATCTGGTCAGACGTAAGAGTTTTCCATCGTTATTCATCCCAGTCAGGAGTTTGTTCTGGTGGCCAACAAGGCCTGTTTGGTATTGGGCATCTGCTTATGCAACTAAATCTTCTCAATGTACTAAAGGGCTATTTTGGACATATGAAAAGGTTGCATATGCCCAGCTCCCAGCATTATGAAAAGGCACATGTACCATAGGAATAATCCAGCCAGGATTTTTCCTTCTGCCTAACCCAAGTGGGGGATGAACTAGGCATTCCTCTTTATGAAGGCCTCAAAACATGAGATGCTCAATCCCTCAACCAAGTTCCTAACATAGGAGGAACCCAGGTTTGGAAAAATGACGAATGGCCACCCCAGAAAATTATAAATACTTATGGTCCAGCCACATGGGCACAAGATGGGAGTTGGAAGTGCCGCACGCCTTATCTATCTATCTATCTATCTCTATATATATATGCTAAATCGCATTATCAGGTTACAAACTGTCTTGGAAATTATAACTAATCAAATAACCACAGCTTTTGAGTTTGTTGCTCAGCAGCAAGTCCAAATGCATGTAGCTATTTATTAAAACCGCTTAGCTTTGGACAACCTGCTGGTAGAAAAAAGAAGAAGTATGTGGTAAATTTAATAGCTCCAACCGTTGTTTGCAAATAGATAATAATGGTAAAGTTATAACTGATATAGCCATCAATGTTAGAAGACTTGCCCATGTCACGTGCCAAAATGGCAAGGCATAAAAATCGGCAATTGGTTTAAAAACATGTTCTCGGGTCTGGGAGGATTTAAGTATATTATTGGATCTATAGTCCTAATGGTGGGATTCTGCCTTATCCTACCTTGCATAGCCCCAATAATTATGAACACCATTTCTAAGTTTGTGGAAACAGTTGTTAAATGAAAAACTGTGGCCCATATAATGTTAGTGCACCAAATTAAGGATGATGATGCTTTAGATCTATAAAGGATCAAGCATCAAGGGGGGAATGTGGCAGGATGCAGCAAATGCTCAAATATATTTCTTGTATGATTGAGTGAATAAACGCAGAAACACATGTAGCTGCTTCTGGATCAGCAGTTGGCCTCATGGCAATCACCTGGAATGACAAAATGTCTCCCACTAAGCCTGTGGCAGAAAGGGGGGTTGGTAGCAGTTAAAGGTATTTCCTTTAGAAAGGCAAGTTGCAAGCTTTAAAGACCTGCCAGGCACCAGGCAGGTTTTGTTTAAGAAAGGTTTTGTTTAAGTGGCCAGAGACTGGAAATGCAAATGCAAGGCAATCATGGAAATGCAAAAGAGTAACTAATTCAGACTTATCCAAAACACCCCTTCTGAAGATGACAGTTTACAACCCTGCAGTTCCTGGAGACCATTTGTTCTTTGAAAAATCTGATTTTGCTGAGTACAATCTTGTAAGATTCCAAAGGAAATATGTAATCACTCAACGCGACCCCCTCCCTTACCTAAACAAGGGTATAAGACCCCACTTCTCCTGTTCTGGGGCGCTTGACTTGGACGCATTAGCTCTTCGAGCCCGCTGTGCCGGCCAGCATAATAAAGTTGCCACTTCCTATAATAGTCTCGGTGTCATGGTCTCTCTATTTTTCCTGCTACAAGGAGGCTAGTAGTCGCACCTGATAAGGACTTACCAGATGGGGTTTTATTACCCTCTATACTGAAATTTGTTTTCCAACCTGACTCTAGCATAACATCACACAACAGATAAAGAAGGAATTAAAATATTTTATGGCCCTGCAAAGTCATCTCTTGGAGACTCCCAGAATCTGGGAACCTTTTAAGACACCTATTTATCCTCTCTGAAATCTGCCACATAAAGAACTTCATCTACATATCAACAAACTTGGAATTTTTCCACCTCTTTATTTCAACAAAACATCTTCTCTACTGATGTCCAAATTTCATTAGATAGGAACTGTTGCCCTAAGGAGTTCTCTTTAACAAAGAAAAAGAAGAGACCTCAACTCCTGTCATGAGAAAGAATTTTAGAGTCAGTCACCAGGTTGGTGAGCAGAGTAAAGAGTTTATTAAGGCAAAAAGACACACTTAAAGGAAAATAGGAGTGAAGGAAGAAAAGGAATATCACAGTAGACCCAGATCAGGCAGGGCACTTGCATGTGTTTACCTATTCTGAAGAAATCACCCAGAGGACAGGTTAGTAAAGACATGGGTTTATTACTTACAGGAGGGATGGTGGCCTGGCAGCAAAAAGCTCTCCAGACTCCAATAGACATTGGGAGACATTGTCTTTTCCATCCTCATGGAATGGGAAAGACAGCAAGACACAAACAATAGCATTATGTGCAAAGAAGTAAAAACAAAGATGATTACTTTCTTAGTAACTGCCTTGAGTACAGAGTGTGCATATCTCCAAGGGCATTTTGATCAGGCACAATTGGCCTTGGCCAAGGCCGTCCTCCCAATTAGGGAACAGTCATCAGCAGGGGAGGGGGAGCTGGGCATATGTCCTGCATTTGCCTCACAGTACTCCAAAGGAGGGGAGTGAAGACAGTCTTGGAATGAAAACTGCCTTGAGGGTGTCTTGGTGTCTCACTTTTATCTCCTCTGCCTTTAGGGAGGTCGTTGCAGGGGGCTAGGGTGGTGAGGACCATGGTTTCCGGGCTTCA
Organism: Carlito syrichta; assembly: GCF_000164805.1. Classification (NCBI taxonomy): domain Eukaryota; kingdom Metazoa; phylum Chordata; class Mammalia; order Primates; family Tarsiidae; genus Carlito; species Carlito syrichta. The sequence continues at coordinate 78,838 of NW_007260607.1, forward strand.
GGATGAGCTCCATTTACATTCATCAGGTGATCAAGGTGGAGGCTCTGCTTTGCTCTGCTGACTCTAGTCATAAACACCTGAGAGCTGTTTCCCAAATTTGTAGTGACCACTTCCTGCCTATTGTAGGACAAAACAGAGGTCACATTTTTCCTGTACTTACTAGCCTACCTCAAAAATACAAATTGCACTGGGCACGGTGGCTCATGCTGTAATCCCAGCACTTTGGGAGGCAGAGGAGAGAGGATTCCCGAGTCCAGAGGTTTGAGACCAGCCTGGGCAACTTGGCAAGACTTTGTCTTTGTGGTAGCTGTGAGCATGCCACTACACTCCAACGTGGGCAACAGAGTAAGAATCTGACACAAAAACCAAAAAACTACAAATTGCCAGTCAAGAAATCCTTAAATCCACCTACAATCTGCAAGCGCCTGCTTGGGAATAGCCCACCTAATTGGCCAAGGCAATGAGATTCTCACATATATTAATTTGTTTGGTTTTTTTTTTTTTTTTTTTTTGGTAACTTCTGCCTTCCTAAAATGTATATAACCAAACTGCAATTCAACCAATCTGAAACATGCTCTCAAGATTCCTTGAGGCTGGGTCTTAGGTCTGGCCACTCATATTTTGGTTCAGAATAAATCTCTTCAAGTGTATCTGGCTGAACTTGAACTTCCCATTCCAGAGGTATATAATCTCTCGCCATGTCTATTGGAGTCTGGTCTGGAGAGTTTTTTACTGACAGGCCACCATCTTTCCCTCCTGTAAGTAGTAATAAACGCATGTCTTTACCAACCTGTCCTCTGGGTGATTTCTTCAGAACAGCTAAACATTATGCAAGTGCCCTGCCTGATCTGGGGATCCCACTGATATATGACAGGAGAACTGTACAGAAAGGACATGGTTGTACCTGCCAGAACAATTCCCAAAATATGGAGGGGGAAAGCAGGGTTGAGGTGCTGCTGTGAAGACAAAATTGTAAGTGAACATTTGGGCACAACTCCTGTGTGTGTGCATGAATGGTGAACATGTACATATGTGTGTGCATAATTTGGATAGCACTGTATATGGTTTTGTTTTAGTTTTTTTGTTTTGAGAAAGCAGGATTTATTGAGAGGACAGAAAAACTCCCAGAGTGGGAGAGGACCGGAGGGGGGTGCCTTTTTTTTTGTTTTAAAAACAGGGTCTTACTCTGTCACTGAGTCTGGAGTGCAGTGGTACAATCACGGCCCAATACAGCCTCAACCTCCTGAATTTGGGTAATCCATCTGTCTCCGCCTCCCATGTAGCTGGGATTACAGGTACATACCACCATGTCCAGCTTTTTTTTTTTTTTGCTTCTTTTTTTGCAGAGACGAAATCTCGCTGTCACCCAGGATGGTTTCGAACTCCTGGCCTCAAGCAATCCTCCAGCCTCAGTTAACTGGCATTTAAAGCCCTTCACAAGGCACTAAAATCTCGCTCGCCTTGTTTTCCTCTACTGCCCTTCACAGGTTCTTCTTTCTACATTCATTTATTTATTTGTACCCTATTTATTAAGAACTCATTATGTGCCAGGCCTCATTCTAGACACAATAGGAATGAACACAACAAATAACCCCCTGCTCTCAAGTAGCTTACATGCTAGTGTCATTGGTAGGTCTTAGGTGGGATGGGGACAGTATCCTAGGGTCCAACAAAGCAGGGAAGTAAAGTAGGAGATTTAGGGAGAGGATGAAATCTGACCGAGTGGTCAGAGAACTTCCCTGAAATAGGTAATGTTTAAGCAAAAGGTAATGTAAGAGGATGGTAAGAAACAGCCAAGTGGCAAAGCATTTCAAAGAGGTAAAGTCCTGTGCAGAGCCTGGGGGAAGAACACCTCATGGACACAGGCCAACGAGGACGACAGTCATGCTAGAACAGAGTGGGCAAAGGCAAAGGGGAGAGTGACAGAAGACGCTGTCAGAAGCGTAGTTCAGGCAGGGATGGGTCACCCAAGGTTTTGTAAACCACTGTAAAGACTTCGGCCTCTACTTTGAATGAGATAGGAAGCCATTTAGAGGGCATGGTAAACTGTGTTTCCAAAGACGGCTGCAAAAAGTACCTCACATTGTATACTGTCTTTTGCAATGTGACCTTGCTAATCTCCTAGGAAGACATGTAGTTTTCCCTTTTCTGGAATGAATTTGGGTTGAGCCTGTAACCAACTCTGTCCTACAGAATCCTGCAGAAGTAATGCTTCAGCTTCTCTGACTGGGCCTCAGGAACTCTGCTTTAGGAAGGCTTTCCTCTGTCTCTTGAAACGTTCCCAGATGCCATGTGGAGTGATATGTGTAGAACCAGAGCTGACAGAATCAAGGCCCAGACATACTGGCTTCATTGAACTTTTTCAGTCAGCCCAACCCTTTGGAGCCAGCAGACACTGGGGGCAGAGACGAATCGTGTTCAACAAGCTCTGCCCAAATTTCTCACCCACAAACCATGAGCAAATAATAGCAGTTGTGTCAAATAATAGTAGTTTTGTTTTACCTCTTTAAGTTTTAGAGTGATTTGTTACTGAGATCAAACCAGACAAATAGAGGTTAAAGTGCAATGGCCAAAGGGGAGTGGACATGAGGCCAAACACTCCCCTGAAATTCCTGGATCCCTCCTGCTTATGTAAAGAATTCCAGGAACTGTGTTCGTTGCAAACTGATAATATGCTATAGTCTTTAGCTATTCATCTGTTAGCTTATTTCTGTTAACTAATGGTATTTCTGGCTGAGACCACCTTGCTATTTACCTCTTTATTTTGTCCTTTAAAATCTACTTGTAACTGCCTCACCAACTCAGAGTTCCTTCCTGAACTTAGTTTTGAAGTGTTTCTGGGTTACAATCCTCAAATTTGGCCCAAATAAACTATCTGTATGCATTCACCTTAGTTCTTTCTTTCAGGTAAACATTACACAGCAATAAATACCTGGAATAAAAATGAATGAGTGCTACTGTAATAACTTATACACCTATTTGTTCCATGTTTGGGACCAAGTAACACATAGAAGTGACAGAATGTCCTTTGCCAATGACAATTTATTAATAAATTTGCTATCTTCCATGGTGCTGCAAGAGGTAGTTTATGTGACTAATTGATCTTATAGTGTATAACTTGGGTCATCTTTTGTCTATCCTCCAGTTTCCAAGATGTGTGTCAAAGCATTATTGGAGCAAGTTCAAACTCAAGAGTGAATGAATGGAAAAGATGGTGGCAATGGTGGACACATAGTTTTTGGATTTTCCTTAATTGCCACATAAAAACAGCAGCTAGATAGCACAACCAAAAATCAAAAGCCAGAAGACATGAAGGGTATCAGCATCTATGTGCAAAGAAGCAGAAGGCAAAAAAAAAAAAAAAAATTGGAGCAGATGAAAAATTCATAGAGACAAAGTAGGATGGTGGTTGCCATGGGCTAGGGGTAGGGGAGAATGGGAAATTATTTAGTGGGTATAAACTTTCAGTTCTGCAAATTGAAGAGTTCTGGAAATTGGTTGCAAAACAATGTGAATGTACTTGATACTACTGAACTGTACACTTAAAAATGGTTAAGATGGTAAATTTCATGTTTATTTCATGTGTATTTATCATCATTACAAATAATTTCTAAAATTCAGGAAACTAATCTCATATAAAAATGAGGATTAGAAGTATGAAGATTAAATTCCACATGAGCATATTTTAATAGGAACATAGGTAAATGTTAGGTCAGTGGGCTGGGATGCAAAGAATTGCATAGAAACTAAATTGGGAAAAATAGTTTATTTAAAAAATAGATCAAAGAGAGAGTGAATCTACTTCTCAAGGAAGAGAAGGGGGCCAGGTGTCTGAAGAAAATGTGGCAACCAGTGCTTGAGACTGAAAGCACTTAAAGCTTTCTTTTGTGAGGGGTGCATGTGCAGGCATTCATAGGAGCTGACGTCATGGTGGATGACAGGCGGCTAGGTGGGTCAGTCATATAACTGTTGCCAAGATGATGGGGTGGTGGATTGTATTACATAGGTCATAAAGGGTTGATCACAATAGATTAGGTTAGCTTGGCCCTTTATAGCAGGAAGACAAATATTTGGGGTAAAAGTATTTAGTTAGTACAAAGCATGGGGTGTTGCAAGACAATCATCAGTGATTACCTCAATAAACCAGTTCTGCTCTTTGTTAATGATTGAGGGCAAATTATTTTCCTAAGAACACATGACAGAGCTAAGCAGTGTGAAAATGGCTGAACTTTAGCTAAGGTTACTCCATTTTTGGCTTCTTGCCCTTCCATTAAACAATATTCCTAAAACTAAGACACAGATCTAAGAAGCTACATACAGATGAAAGATAAAATTATAGACCTTAAGACTCAATATGGTTTGTCAATCTTCCCCAGATTTATCTAAAGATTCTATGCCATCCCAATCAAAGGAATTGATAGATTATATTTCCCATCCCATCCACAGTTTTGCTTTCCAATGTTTCAGTTACCTGTAGTCAACCATGATCCAAAAATATTAAACGAAAAATTCTAACAAGAAACGGTTCCTAATTTTTAAATTGTACGCTGTTCTGAGTAGTATGAACTCTCTTGCTATCTCACTCCATTCCACCAGGGATGTGAATCATTCCTTTGTCCAGTGTGTCAACACTGTCTACACTACTTGCCCATAAGTCACTTAGTAACTGTCCTAGTTATCAGACTGAAAAAACAGTACATACAAGAACCCAAGATAGACAGTGACCTTATTGCTGACATTCTGTCCATTGCTTCCTTGCGGCGCATTTAATAAACCTGTTTTTCTATTCTAAAAAAAAAAAAGAGGGACCCCAAAAAACCCAGACTCTATTTGTAAAAAATTGTGTATTTATTCTTACATGTTTAAACTTCAGTAACCTTCAAAGTACTCTCCATTTGATGTAATACACCTATCAAGATGATTTTTCCAATGCTCAGTTTTTGAACACTTCAATTTTGATGGCTTTTAGTCCTTTTGCTGTTTGTTTCATGTCTTTCACATTGGCAAAACGTTTCCCTATGAGGACTTTTACCATCCAGGGAAACAAAAAAAATGTTGCTTGGGTTAAGATAGAGTAAATAAGGATGGTGAGAAATGGGAGTCAAACTGTTTTTGGTCAAAAACTGCTGAACATTCAGTGCAGTGTGGGCAGGTGTGCTCATATATCAACCATCATGAAATGGGAAACGTGTTGAAAGAACCTTAAAAAAAACATTCACTGAATCTGAATGCCAGCCTCTCACAACAATGCTAGTTGGTACACTTATGCCAGTGGGTTCCTAGAACACCTACCTAGCTGGGAAAGCCTGCACAAGAGGCCTATCCTCCAAAACTTAATTTTTTTTTTGGTGAGGTCTTCCTTTGTATGTATATAACAGAAGGAGAAAAGAAAGTATGGTTTTCCATTTTAAATTTTATTAAAGTACAGAATTAACACATTTTGAGTTTCTTACATAGGAAAAGACAAGTCAACTTCAGATACTTTATAGACAAATTAACATTCAAAAACAAATATAAATCCATAACTGGCTTTGTGACTAAAGGGGAAAAATAACTATTCTAAAAGTTACCAAAATTCTAATCATATCACATTTCAAACAGTAGATTTACCACACATATTGCATTTTCAAATTCTAAAATAGCAAAATGTGGCCACATAATTTGGCTACAGTTAATTTTTTCAGAAGTCTTAAAAATTAGCAAAGTTATATCTATAAAATTTTGTAGAGTTTTTTTTTGCAAAGTAAAAAAAAAGCTTAAATCTTTAATAAAGGAAAGCAAAACAATCCTCTTTCTTATAAATAGCTCTCGAGACATATATTACACATCTGCTGTAAGCTTTCTTTACCTGAGAGAATTTCCCAGGATCCTTTAACAAAAAGGATTCCCTTTAAAAGTTCTTCCATCATTTTACTCACAAGAATATGATTACTTCTATAGAGGTGAGTTGGGACATATGCCTTTCTTTTCTTTCTCTTTCTCTCTTTCTTTCTTTAGGTGAGATCTCACTCTTTTTGTCCAGGCTGGAGTGCAGTGGCATGATCACAACTCACCACAGCCTCAACCTTCTGGGCTCAGGCCATCCTCCTGCCTCAGCTTCCCAAGTTAACTGGGACTACAGCCATGTGTCACCATACCTGGCTAATTTTTTTTATTTCTTGTAGAGACAAGGTCTCACTATGTTGCCCAGACTGGTCTCAAACTCCTGGACTCAAGCAATCCTCCTACATTGGCATCTCAAAGTACTGGGATTACAGGTATGAGTCTCCACACTCAGTCCATTTTCAATGAGTAGATGCATTTATCAATCTAGCCTTCCCCATTTTCATTTTTTTTCTGAAAAAAATTTTCTTTGAAATTATTTGATTAAAGCCCAATATTTCAACATTTCAAAATGACCATCTCTGTGAATGATTTACTGAGGAAGAATAAAAAAAGAGACCTAAAGATTTGTGTGAACAGCTCTCCAGTCCAACCTTTTTGTTAAAGGTCCAACATTAGAGAGCCCACCTTACCTGAAATGCAAAACTAAATTTATTAGCAAATTACAGAATTCTGTAGGCCAAGAGCAACTACATTGCCCTGATGAAGGAGGGCACAAGCCTCCTTTCCAGGCGTGCGGGGTCTGGCTTAGTTTTTAGTGGTAAGTCGAGCCCTCTCTCATCTCCACGAGGTGAGGATGCTAGTGTATACCAAAATGAGATACTACTGAGAGAGGCAATAAAGGGAGGAAAAAAGCCTAGATAGTTTAAAAATAGCCAAAGCTCTGGAATTCCCTTTGCAGGGTAACACGAAGCACCAATGGTAGTAAAATTCTGGCAAAAATTAAATAATCATCCTAAAAAAACAGGGTGAAAATTTTCGTGTGGGGGATTAATACTATACTGAGGTCATTCATAATATAGAAACCTCTGAGGAATTGGAAAAAAGCAAAGTTGTATAGAAACATCCCCAAAGCCCAAATAATTGCACCCTTCCCACAACCCCATTCCCACCCCACCCCCAGTCCGTCTCCTCTGCAAAGAAGCTACAAATATCTCTGGGCAAACAGTTCCTGCAGACAAGTTCTCAAGAAACAGTTAAGACAAAAACAAAACCAACCAGTATTTAAAAAACTCAACCCAGTAAGAACATGGTAGGGTTTTAAAAGGCTTCTAATAGAAATAACCTCTTTTCTTGAGTCAGGTATGACACTCCCATAAGAACCCCTTCTCCCACTTAGTGTTTTTACTCATTAAGATGAGGGAACAATTTTCTACGTCAGATAAAACATATGCGGTTTTAAAAAAGCTTCAACTTTCTTCGCTGAAGGTGTCTGACCAGCAGCTTCTGGAAATATAATTTTAAAAAGTACATGTACAAAAAGTTGTAGGAAGCAAAGATCTATTATTTTTTAAAGATACCAGTGAGTTAATCAAATTAACACCACTGTTATGGCAACTCAAAGCAACTGGCATAATTTTTTCAGTTTCTTAAATCACAATAGCACAAAAATGTAGGTTCTTTAAACTCATGAATGCTGACTCATCACCTGAGTATTGTTTATCACAACTAATAATCATTAACAACTTCTTTTTTATATGCCCTCAGTCCTCAGAGCATATTCACGTCTCTTTCAATCATCCAGATAAACTTGTTAACATTTTCAGTTAAGAATAAAAATCAGAGCAAATGTACCTCTTCCTCTGGCATCAGACCAACCTTCCGGAGGGAACTATAAAGCAAGACTTGTGAGTTGGAAGACGAGCACTGGCTGGGCTGGCTCCAGTGGAAGCTGCGAGGGCCTTCCACTGGCAAGCTTCCCTTGTTTTGTTTCCCTGAGTTTCTTTCTGCAGAGGAAAGGGGGCCAACAAAGGCCAGCCAAGGGATACATGGCCTTGTCAGCTCAACCTTGACCTGGCACACAGGCCACTTCTGAAGTCATACCAGCCAGCTGCCAGAAGCAGCTTAGAAGACCAAATCAAGGAATCTCCTAGACCTCAGCAGGAGGAAAATACAACGACTAGAGATGATCCTACCCTGGCTTACGATCTGCTTCTCATAGTGTTTCCAAAAGGCAGTCCACCGTGTGTGATACACAGCCCTGCTACCTGAGTCTTCTCCCGGCCCACACTGGCTTATTTAGGGTTCCTCAGGGTAGCATGGGGCTGTTCATTTAATGACTCCGGATGGATCTTTGAGCTGCTGAGTACAAAGAGCTCCTGCCTTACAAAAAGAAATTTGATGATGTTTACAAAAAGGGGCTTTTTAATGAACACACACATACTGAGTGTTTCTTAAAACGGAACCTCAGACACTATAAATAAGAAAAATTCTGAAGGAATTCATCCCCTGTATGTTTCCCCTTGGGTTTCTTAGGAGGAGGGCAAGGGAGGGAGTAGAAACAAAGAGTTTGAGTAAGCTTCCCACCAATATTTTGGCACATGGAAGTCCAATTTGGGTACAACCCAATTCTGTCCAACTTGTACTGCAACTTGTACCCTGGACAGCAGGGTACAGGAGGGCACAGAAATAATGTCTAGGCTGGGTCTTTTTATTCTCAGACCCTAGCTTCTAGGGAGCTCAAGAAGATTCTTTCCACCATGCAAGACACACTCACAGGAGAACCCCCATAGCATCTCCACTAGTGTCATTAATGACTTCCCACTGAGAAAACCTATTTCCTGGCTGAGAAAACGGAAAACAGACATCTTCTTGAGTAGTTGCTGAACGTCAAGTTTCTGTATTACAAGTATGAATTTTGGAAATTTCTGTGGATACTGTTTATGACTTAATTAAATACCCTCAACGCCATCCCTCCTTTTCTTCTAGGTATGTTTGGCCACCTCCACAACTTGCCTAACAGGCCTCATCAAGTCAGTGCTGTTTGAGGTGCTGCCTGGGATTGTTACCTCAGGGTATTCTCACCTCAGCAAATCTGCTTCAAGGAAGACAACATGGACATGAACATTGGTCATGTTACAGATCCAGAAAACAAAGGCTCTTTGGCTTTTGCAATTTAAAGGCCTGAGGTGGAGGAGGAACTAAGGGACTGACCTTAACAACTGCAAGAGGGGTGCAGAAGGCTTCCTCAAGAAGCAACTTTTCAGTTAAGATCCTTAAAGTACTATTATTATTAACAGCACAAACAAGGAAGAATGGTAGCCCTCCATTGCGTAGGCAAAGGAAACAACATGAATCTTGTTCTATGTTAAGCAACATTAAAAAGAGTCATACATACTACAGTGACTCAAATTTGGTTGTGATAACAGTGGGTAACCAGACAGGTGGTAATTAGGCAAATTGTGCTTTTTCACATTATTACAAAGATGCTGAACCCAGGAAAGATGAGAAGACCCCTGGGAAGGGGGAAGGCTGAGTGGAGTCTGATTCTCAGCACCACAACTTAAAGGGAAACGCATGGGTGCCATGAGGAAGCAGCGCTGAGGGTGCAGGTGCTTTCTCCCATAACCTATAACATACCAGAGGCTCTGCAAGCCATGAGTTCTGCCCTCAAAGCCTCTGGGGATGAGACTCCAGGAAGCAGGAGTGAGAGGGTCTGGATCTGTCAGGGGCTGAGGTCTGAGGATTTGGAGCATGTTTTCTATTTCAAGGATGAGAATGACAGGCCACACAAGGTAGGGTCCCCCCCCCGCCCCGTGAAAAGATGCTGTGCCCCAAACTCTGTTTTGGTAAAAACATGCAGAAGGAAATCAACTACTATCCAGTTTCTAGGGCTTACACATTTCAACCATGATCAGTTTGGTGGAAACTTTCAATTCCTTTGGGACAAACTGCAGTTTCTTTTAGAATTTCCAAATTAAAAAGCAAATCAGATTTTTTTCTGAAAGGCTTTTCAGACCCACTCAAGCACAGGGCACCACGCACTGTTTAAACACCTGGGATACTGTTAGAATGATGGCACTTCCAGGCTGCAGGCCTGCCGAACCCAGGAGACTACAGACATCCTTACACGGAGAACTGCCGAGAGGGACAGCAGAGAGGAGCGACCAGGGTGCCCAGGTACAAGAGCACACATATCCAGCAGGAAGCCATCTTGACCCAGAAGATGGACCAGCTCCCGCTGAAGAAGTTTTCGATGTTGGCGCTTTCATAGCTGTGGAAAAATAAGAGACCTAACTGTGGTCAGAGAAGGAAGGGGGAGCCCCATTTCACTTCCTGCCCCTCCAGCCTTTTTTTTTCCTTTCCTTTTTTAACAACTCAGTGGAGATATAACTCTATACATCTAGAATGTACAATTCAATGGCTTTTAATATGCTCATAGACAGACTTGTGCAGCCACCACCACAATCCATTTTAGAACATTCTCATCACCCCAAAAGAAATCCTATATCCCTAAGCTGCCCTCACCTTCCTACAATACTCCATCACCTTGCAATCTAGTCTATTCTCTGTCTCTATCTATAGATTTGCTTATTCTGGACAGATCATATAAAAAGGAATCATGTGGCCTCTTGTGACTGGCTTTGTTTACTTAGCATACTATTTTCAGGCTTACCTATTTGTAGCACAGGTCAGTACTTCATTCCTTCTTATTGCTAAATAATATTTTCTCATAGGGGTAGAGCACATTTTATTTTTCCATTCACCAGCTGATGAACATTTGAGCTGTTTCTACTTTTTGACTATTATAAATAATGCTGCTATGAACATTTGTGTATAAGTTTTTGTGTGAACGTATTTTTCTTTTTGTCATGGATATATCCTTAGAAGTGGATGGCTAGATCCTATAGTAACTCTATTTAACCATTTAAGTGACTGCCATATTGTTTTCCAAAGCAGCTTTATTTCCCACCAGCAGTTTAAGAGGGTTCAAATTTCTCCACTTCTTCAACATTTGTTGTTATCTGTCTTTTAAAGCATAGCTCCCTTCATCCTTTCTGACGCTTCACCCAAGCCAAGATTTCCCAAGAATTCTCAAAGCATCACTGTTAAGCACTGAAAATTCCTTCCCCCTCTCCTCCTTTAGGAAGAATCTCCTCAAATGGAGTCTCTCCCAGTCACTCGGCTTGAAACTGCCCTGCACCACTCTACTAACCGCCTGCCCCCCCATTCCTCTTTCTCCTCATTTTCTTTTCCTTCCTCACACTCATCACCATCAGACGCACTATATTCAACTTGTGTCATGATCAGTCTCTCCCACTTATCTATGTGCCTGGGCACCTAGAACAGCAAGGCACATAGGAGCCACCTGCAAATCTGAGGAAGGAATGAATAGAGGAAGCACAATGAGCCTGAAGGGCTGAGCCTAATTTATCAGTCGAACAAATTATGGTACAATAGAAACTTTGATCTGCAGAAAAAATATGAATCTCTGTGTAGGGACAGGGAAAGCCAGGCCCCTCGTGTGCTGCCAAGTTTTAAAAAAAACTCAAGAGGAATCATATGAAATGGCATTTATGTTTTTAAAAAAGTCACATACGTTTGTAAATGCATAGAAAAGGAGTGAGAAGAAACACACCACATCAGTGGTTATCTGTGGGGGGGGGTGTCATTTTGTTACTCCTCATAATTCCACATTAGTTTGTTTTTTTTTAAAGATGTTTTAAATTTTTGAATGAAAGTATAGAAAAAAATGGGGGAAAAGAGACATGAAATTTGAAGTAGAAAAAAAGGATATTTCCTCTCTCTTAAAAGCAGATGATTGCTTAAGAATTTCAAATTTCCCCTTCATGACTACTACATTTTCCAGATTGCCCATATGGAACTACCCTTCACTTGCAGTACATATCACCAATTTCCAGGGTTAAAACATACCAATAAACAGGTAAGAACTCAGAACTGTTTCCTGTAAAGGTTATGAGTGCAGCAGGACTTAGATAAGATTTAGGTGACTCTGGGAGACTTGTTCTATGTTTCAGCACTTCAAAGAATAGTACTTAAATCTTAACTTTAAGACTCTCCTTCAAAAAAGTCTAAGCAAGTTGGCCACTCACTTGAACCAGCTGGTGATGGTCATCATCACGTAGAGGGAAGCCAAGAAGAATACAGAATGAAAGTAGGAATAGCTGTAGACAGTGCCTTTCTTCTCATCATAGATGACCCGTGGTCCCTCCTTCACGTTCTGCTGCTCTTCAGAATCTGTGAATCACAGAGAGAGCACTCAAGCTTGGTAAGTAAACCCATGCACTTGTATGTTTAGCAAAGCCACACTCACTAACACTAACTCCAATCTCAGGGGTTGTCCAGTAGAAAAGATATCAAAAAGGCATTTTAGACCCTCAGGCAACTTTAATCTGTGCCATGAGTACAAAGTCCCCACCCCATCCCAATTACTTCAGTAACAAGAAGAGTTCCTAATGCCACATTTTTTTTTTTTTTGAGTCAGAGTCTCACTCTTTTGCCCAGGCTGGAGTGCAGTGGCACGCTCACGGCCACTGCAGCCTCGACCTGCTGGGCTCAGGCGATCCTTTCACCTCAGCCCTCCAAGGATCTGGAACTACAGGCATGCGCCACCATGCCCGGCTACTTTGTTTATTTATTGGAGAGATGAGGTCTTGCCAAGTTGTCCAGGTTGGTCTCGAACCCGTAGGCGCAGGCTATCATCCCACCTCAGCCTCCCAAAGTGCTGGGATTATAGGCAAGAGCCACTGCACCCAGCCTCACATTTATTTTAACAGAGCAGAGCAAAGAGAGCCCTTAAAAACACAAAACTTATAAGTTCAGCAGAAAGTAAAAGAGTAAATCAAGAGAGAGCTCTCAAGTCATTGGGATCCTCCAATCCAAGAAGGAAAGTAAGCTTAGGGAAAGAAATGGTCCCAAAATAAGGTGCCAAGACCTCTTGGTATTTTCCAAATCCTTCTTTTAAAAAAACACACTTTCTGTTTCTCTAAATCTGACTGCATAAGTTCAATATGAGCCAAGATATAGACTGCTTCTTCCTGCAGAATAACAACACAAACAAAGCCCAACAACTTTTGAGGAAGAATGTGAAAATTATATAAACAGTAAACCAGCTTCAGAATAAAAGTTTTTCCCTTACCATTCAAGTTATTTGCGTCTGAATCCCAAATGCCTACAGATTAGAGTTACAGGTTTGCAGGACCACATAGATTGCAAAGAATAAAAGTGCTCTGCTTACCCTCTCCATTGGGACTGAAGCAAAAACAGCACCGAGCTACCTGTGAAAACAAAGCAACCAAGTCAGGCAGGTTGTTTTCTATTTTCTATCTCCACATCAGTAAGCACAAGAGGCCACCGCCATGCCAAACCTTCCCCTATTTGAACCACATACCAGGTTCTAAACTGCACTTATTCCTTCAAAATATTTTGACTAAGTGTCTGTGCTTTCCAAGTGTGTCACCCAAAGCCCTTCCAGGGACTTGGTGCTTGCTCCCGCTACAGGAGTGCTGAGAGCTCTTTTACTCTTCCTGGGTAGCCCCCATTGAATGACTAAAGACAGCCGGGGTAGAGAGGCCCAGCTATTATGACCCCTGAGGACAACTCTTGATGGGTCACATATGTTCTGAGGCACCATTGAGGATAGTAAGGCTTTGTCCAGCTGCATTGACCTTCAACTTCAACCTCTGCCCAATGTTGCCTCCTTCCCCTTTCTCCCTTCCACATATGCTGATTGCTAATAAACCTTCCATACAACAACTCTGCTTCAGCTTCTGCTTCTGGAGAACTCGATGTGAAACACACAATGAACAAGACGAGAGACCCTCTCTTCTGGTGTCCCCTTCCAGTGCTTTCCTTTACATGCTGCTTCATTAACTCCTATTCAACTTTTGAGGTTGGGATTACCATCCTGTTTACAGTTGAGGAAACTGAGGTCAGGCAAATAACTGACCAACATTATCAAACTAGCTTAGGGACAGAGCTAGAACACATACATGAAGGATGGGGACTCCAAGGTCCATGATTCACAATAGATGACACATGATGTCTAGGAGATGGTAAAGTCCATAGCATTCAAAATAGTAAAACTATGAAATTTGGAAGCAGGAGGCCTACTCACATTTCCTGTTAAAACCAAGCCCCTTCACTGGCTGTGTATAGGGTGGATGGGATACTTGCCTCTCAAGCATCTTTGCTACCTTTCAAATTTCATTTCATCATTTCTTACCTACTCAAAACAATAAACTTAATTTTAAGCTATCGGGTTATGAAAAACCAGTACATGATTCCAGAAGGACTCATAAACAGAGTAAGAAACATACTAAGTATCAAGACAATATGGGAAGAGACAGTCCTTTAGCACTTTCTCCTTGAAGATATTTGAACTACAAAGGACAGAGAACCACAGGCGAGGATATGGGAGCTTAAGCCTTCATCTTATTTATATATCTCAAGGCCAAGTCCTTGGTCTCCTGCTTGGCGAGGAAACCTGTAATAGAGGTATTTGCCTCTACAGGACCTTGGATCAAGTAGCATGGTCTAAAAATCACTAATTCATTTAGTGGGTCCAAGACATGGTGTGCTGAGGTCCTAGTTCTTTTGAAGCTTAAGTTACTGCAAAAAACTATTAACTCTCTTTCAAAGGTGTATCCTGTGAAACATGATGCAGGAGAACAAACCAACTTCCATCCTGCATACTCTCCAGTTCAGAAGAAAACCCTGGGATGTTTTCCCGTGGACTGAGAAGAAAAACATCCTCTCTTAAATCTAACATAGAGACTTGCTGTTCTTTGAGCTTGAACTCTGTATACAATAGGGACATTGAAATCATAACCATACAACCTCAGCAGGTGGCTACCCAGTCAGTGGAGAGAACAAATGCCTGCCTTCTAGAGACCATTCTCTTCTGCGCAATAGGCAGAAACCTATTCAAACTCAGCACAATTTTCTCCTTTAAGCAACAGAAAGAGCTGGTGAATGATGCTGGCAGACTGACAACCCTTCATAACGGGTCCCTATCTATAGGTCAGGTGCAAGAAAGACCATCCCCAGACACCCAGCTGCATAGTAAAGTGCTCATATCTGGACAGATTCCAGGGCTTTTCCATCCAGAGAAAGCTAATAGAATGCAGCCAGTGGCCGGACACCAGGCAGTTCAGCAGCTGAGCTCTCTAGCAGTTGTAGTCAAGAACAGACTCTGGATCAGAGTGCACGGTTTACATCCTGGCAAATCAAAACTGCAAGGTGTAAATGACTTCACTTTTCTGTTTTCTTCCCAGCATCTCACTAGGTTTTGGTAAGAATGAAATGAAATCACATATGAAGAGTTTCGAATGGTACTTGGCACGCAGCCAAGTGATATAGGCTTCAGCCACCATTGGAACCCCTGGTTCTTTCCAATCTTGGGTCCAGGGCTGAGTCTTTTCCTGGCTGCCTCCATCTGACTTGACCTTTCTGACCTTAATGGATGTTACATTGAGAGCATCAGAAAAACTTTAGCATAATTAATAACAGACATTTTGCTGACCGATAGGCATCTGCCGAACACTGAGTCTTTCACGGTGCAGGTAAAGGGCCTCACTAGCCTGAAACAAATGTATTTATTGTTGATACTTCTTTTCCCCATGAGATGCCCACCTGATGAAACTAATGCCCAGTTAAACAAGTTGATGTATCTGCTAAGTACAGCACAGTATCTGGCACAGAACAGATGCAGTTCCTTCCTTTCTTTTCTTTCTCTTCCCTTCAGAACAGCTATTACATAATCTCAGACATGCTGTGTATGGAGGGCACAGACAGGTAGAAAACAGATGATAGACTAGACCTTCACTCCATCACAACAGAGGTAAAGAGCAGGGTGCAGCCTGACAGGTTTCTGAGCCTCTGGGGACAGGGGTGGGCAGCAGGTTGCTACACATGAGGCCAACTTTGTTGGAGGGAAATCAAGAATTGTTCATTTTCTCCATAGTATACACAGAAAAACCTTTTTCTGTACAAAGGTCCATTTCTTTTTTCCTGAGCAGAAAAACAGGATCATGGAATCCAGACTGATAAAGACACAAATAAATACAAAGGGGCCCCCTGAGAAATGGGTCTTCTGAGATGAAGGACAGGAAAAGGAAATGAACTTACTTCCAGTTCAGGAGCTGCATATCGCCCCTGCAGAGCATCAGAACTCGATCTGGTTGTTGATGTCAGACTAAGAAACAAACAAAAAAGTCAGCAGGGCATGTGAACATGTTACACCACATGAACAAAGGAAGAGCTGGCTGGCCAAATGCTCCAGCAAGAGGCTCCTGAAGCCATATCCAGGCTGCCTCAGTAAAAACAGTCTACTTTGACATCACACTTGACTCCAACACTGATTGGCTGATTCTACAGCTGATGTGTTTTCTCATGGAATCCATTAGATCACTTGATGAAAAGAGAAGTTTGTAGGTAGAAGAAGGCAGCCAAAATATATTTTGGTCCTATGCCTTTGTTTTCAGTATTGAATTTTGCTTCCCCTCCCTCAAATGCCAGCATAATGTTCTAACTGTACTTTTATCTTTCCTTCTCTTTGACTAATCTCACTTAGAGAGACTCAAAAGCAATGAGAGAACCCAGAAATGGCAAGGGAAAGCAAGGACACAAAAGTCAAGGTAACAGTTATTTACGCTATAGCCAGCCTATGTATGGTGGGACAAGGTTTTCTGTTTGGAAATTTAACATAGAGAGCTGTCAGTGTAATAAAAAAATTTCTTCCTATCATTTTCCCCATATCTAGAGAAGTAAAATGTTAGACTATTTGACTTAAATAAAAAGAATATATTTTTCCTGAAAACAAAAACATGGAAAAAATTTAAGCAAATAAAAATATAAACAATACTTGGGGTTCCAGCTAATATTCATTTAGCAAATATTGACTGAAGGCCTATCATGTGTTAGGCCCTGTCCTAAGCACGGGGGATTCATTGGTGAAAAGGGCATGAATCCTGCCTTCATGTAGCTACAAGCAGGCCTGAATTTGGGGACGGGGTGTTCCTGCTTGTGGACAGGTGAGATGGAACTTCATCTCCACCAAATGAACCCTACAGAACAACTATGCCTTCCCTGTACATTCCCATCCTTTCTTAAGAAGAAAAAGATCAATGAGATGCAGATAAACAATAAAAAGCCTCTTCACAAAGAGGTCCAATTGGATCCCCATGAATGGCTTTTCTGTGGTCCACTCAGGTTCAATAGCATCTGACTCTCAGCCTGGTCAGAGAAATGACAGAAGCATTTCCCAATGACTGTGTGTACAGAGAACACACACCTGTTCCTGCATCTAAGAGTAGCCCATATTCTGTGCAAACTAATTATGATTTTATAATATGTAGTTTCCATGGGGAGAAACGTGAATTTTAATTTTAAGAAGAGATCAGTATCTGAAATTTTTATCATGAAAGATGACGTTCATTCTTTTAAAAGTTAGAATAAATATTCCATTTTATATATTCTTTGGATTAAAATGGTTTCCGACAAACAAAGCTCTTGATTCTACCTTTGCCACTTTATTTCACCATCAAAGAGCACTAAAATAGAGAAGGTTCTTTTTTTTACTTCTAAAATTATCTACATTCAGCTCATTACTAGCACTACTGATTTCTACAAGTAGATATTACCCTAAATTAAGGTCTTTAATTCAGTTGTAGCCTCCCCATATAAAACACAATTCTTGGAATCACCAAGAAAAAATTGTTTTTTATATGCTCTTCAAGCCTAGGAAATTCTTGTTGTCTGCATTCAGGCTATTACAAAGACCCATCTGTTTGGTCAGCACACATTGATATATATGTGTGTTGTGTGTGTGTGTGTGTGTGTGTCTGTATAAAACAATTCCTGGGTCATCTATAATCTCATCTCTTCAGAGCTAAGGTATGTATGACTTTAGCCCAGTATTTCCTATGGGGGTGGAGGAATATCAATGATATTTGGTTGAGACATCTTTATCTATTGAATGGTGAAGTCTACTACACTGTGGTGTTTACTGTCTCTGGCCCCCACCCACAAAATGTCCTGCAGCTACTATGGCAGCCAAAACCAATGCCTCCTCCTCCCACCCCCCCCCCCAAAAAAAACCTTTGCAGTGCCCAGGACCCTTCCACAATGGGAGAAGGATGCACAATGCAGTGCCTCTCAGCACCAGAGCTGCAGCTAGCTGCTTCTGGAGCTGACCAAAGACTGCTGGATCACAGGAAATCTCTAAGAATGTATCCAAGCTTTCCCATGGGGAACAGCAGGTTCCCTTATGCATTTATAGTCCCAGACTTTGTGTGAGAAAACTCAACCTTATTCCATCATACAATCCAGTTGGGGTGGGGGCATGCCATGACCCTGGCACAGAGCCGTGAAGATTTCTAGCTGGCAGTTCAGTCAGGGGCAGGACTTTCAAAATACATATACAAATCTCTCCCCTTCTTTTTGTCCTTAAAGGTGCAGGCCCAGAACATACACAAACAAAATTGTTTTTATCATCTCTCACTTATGGACAAACTTAAAAGCGTGGCTACAGAGTGATTCTTTACAACTGCCAGAAACAGTGAAAATCTGATAGGGTGAAAATTCCCCACTGCAAAATGTGGCAATACTATGCAGCACATGAAGTAGAATTTTTGCCATCCTTTCCATTGATGGGTTTATGGCAAATCTGAACTCTATCTTATCTGAGGGGAAACATTTTTTCATATGTTGTTAGGTACCCATCAACCCTCAAAAACGCGATTTTATTCTGTCCAATACCTTCATTTTTTTTTTGAAGGTATTGACATGTATTGAAGGCATTTTTTTGAATACTATTATTCAGTACTATTCTGTTAATACAAAAGTGAAGAAAATAAAATTTTAGCCCCCTGTAAAAAAATTTTTTTTTAGAATAAAAAGATTTTTTAAAAAGTTATCCCTAATACCACCACTATTACAAGTTTGGTTTATTTCCTAATAGGAGTTTTGCTATACACATAAACACAACAATATTTTATCTTAAAAATGTAAAAATTCCATATACACAGTTTGGTAACCTACTTTGTCCTCACTTGATTTACAAAACATTTTTACATGCCAATACAGAAATAACTGAGGGACGGATCATGAAGATAGCTGATAGTGCTGCTACTTCTCCCCAAAGCCCAACATTAACAGACTCAGGAAGGGAAGGTTTAAGAAAGGAAGAGCTAACCATTGGGATTCAAATCTTGGTTTATGGCTTTACTGAGTTAAGTTCAGCCTGAATTCTACCCACTGCTTCCTATGTTACAGGTACTCAGTGAACGATTTATGGAACTTATAAAAATGAGAGACCAGAAAGTGGTCACCACCATCCCTTCTGCTGTAACAAGGAGACTCTGTCACTATGTCAGAGGCAGACTGAGCATTCATGTATGCCACCAAAATCTCAACAACCACCTGCAACACAGAAAGCAACTTGTGGCTTGATGCATAACTCCAAAAGGCCATGTCATTTTTGCCCCTTTTCTAACAATAGGAACTATCAAAAGCTCTAAGAGAAAATACTAATATCCTCGGAAAGACATTGAATTTATAAAAGCTATCACCATTGGAATTGTTTAATTTCAGTAAAAGATTATAATGTGCCTATGACAAGTTGAATTTTTTATACTGAAACATAAAACATAAACATAGAAGAGCTAAATGTGAAAAGGTTACCGTCAAAGGGAAGCTAAATTATCAATAAAATATTTACCCAGAATAAGTAACTACCCATTGCCATCCTTGACTTTTCTCCCTCTAGCCATCTCAAACTTTTTAAAGGTGGAATAACTCCCATCATAAGCACTTGTAATACAGTCTGCTGCTTTGTCTATGAAGCAACAGCACTGTGGGTTTTAGCAAAAAAAGTGACATTTCCTGTCTTTCCTAGACCTGGCACACAATGACCATGTGTGTAGCACTTTGTACTCTTTCCACAACAGAATGCTATTTCCTTTGAATTAGAAAGCCAGGACATTCTGGCACATACTATCTCTTCCTCACTTTGTGCTCCTGCGCCCTCCAATAATGCTGTAGCAACTACTATTCAACCACCCTTTAAATGGTGTTAGGCAATGATGCTGTAGCATACCATATATTTATTTTATTTACCTTATATAAATGCAAGTAAGTAAATGAAGCTCAAAGATCTAGAGTTCATGCTGTAATACTACCCTTTTACTTGTGGCTGTTTTTTCCCTTCCTAAGATGGTATTTGTTTTGCTGCCTCACAGCTACTGAAACTTAAATTCTTTTCTGTAATTTTAAAGTCTGCAAAAATGGTGTTAAGTAACTCCTAAGACTTACCATGAATATGCGATGCATGCAATCAAGAGGCCAGTACCCAGTCCAGCCACCAAGTTTTCATCTCTGTGTAGGTCTTGACCAAAGTTGGGCACACAGATTGTAACATTCTTCCCATGTTCATCTAGAACTTGGAAAGAAAATACAAAGTAATCATAGTCAAATTAGAAAAGGTGGTTGTAACTCAGAGAAGCATTCATTTAGGAAGATTCAAGTAGCTTTGGGGTACCTCCTTAGAACAGTGAACACTTCCCACTGGAAACCTCTACACTACCATCTGCTTCGACATAGACAGGATTTCTGCTATTTCAAAGAACCATGTACCCACATTGGCACACACTTGGAACAAACCCTCAGGTTTCAGTTCAGTATTAAGGGGCTCAACAGATCCAAGACTTACAGAGTATTAAGGGGTATTGTTGAGTATTAAGGGGTTCAACAGATCCAAGACTTTCTCTTTTTCAGAATTATTTAAACAACAGTTAAAAGACATGCCAGATTCATTTTTCAGTTGACTCAGCAGCCCCTGGAGAGAGGGGTAGTGTGCAGATATCTAGGAGTGTGGAGGCAAATTGAAAACCAACAACAGCCTCTGACCCAGGGAAGATGTCCTTTTACTGCAGGTGATAATGATGGACATGACATCTCAGTCTGTAATTGGGAAGCTCCTGAGGTTGTCTGAATTTTTTTAAAAATTGAGAGGTGACATGTGATACTGTAATATATATATTTGGTCTTCATTTCCTTTTCCTGGCATAGAACTCCTAACAACCTTGGAATCTCCAAAGTGAGGTATTTTGTTTTTAGTTACTGACTGATGGCCAGCAGCAACAGGGCAGCTTCAGGATGGGGCTGGTCACCAGAAAGACCAAGGCAGAATTAGAGGGTTGGGCCTTTCAGTCCCACTTCCACAGTCAGCGGGGGAGGGGAGATGAAAGAGGGGATGAAGGTTAAGTTGATCACCAATAGCTAATGATTAATCAATCATGACTATGTAATGAAGTCTCTATAAAAGGCACAAAAGGACAGGGCGCAGGGAGCTTCTGGAGACCAGAACATGTGGAGGCTGACAGAAAGGTAAATAAAAACTCATCCACGTGCATAGCGGGTGGCACACTTGAACTCCTGGGGGACACTTGATTTATAAAACATTTTTACATGCCAATAGAGAAACAACTGAGGGACAGATCATGAAGTTAGCTGATGGTGCTGCCATTTCTCCCCAAAGCCCAACATTAACAGACTCGGGAAGAAAAAGTTTAAGAAAGGAAGAGCTAATAATCTGGACAGAGCTCTGGACCCTTCCAGACCTCACCCTGTGCATCTCTTCACGTGGTTGTTTATTTGCATACTTTAAAATATCTTTTGTAATAAACTAGCAAGTGGGTTTCCCTGAGTTCTGTGAATGCTCTAGCAAAGTAATCAAACCCAAAGAGGAGGTCATGTGAATCTCAACCTAAAGCTAGTTAGTCAGAAGTTCTGGAGGGCCAGACTTGTGACTGGTGTCTGAAGGAGGGGTGGTCTTACGAGACTGAGCCCTCAACCTGTGGAACGCATGCTATCTAGATAGATAGTGTTGGAAATGAATCAGAGGACATTCAGCTGGTGTTTGCTGCAGAACTGCCTGCTTGCTTGCTCGTGGGAAAAAAAACTCCACATATTTTGTTGTTATAGAAGAGTGGTGTCAAGAGTGGAGGGAAAATGGTTTGAGTTTTTGCACATACTACATAACAAAGATATCTATATTACCATCTATGGTTGCTTACCTTTTATCTAACATGGAGTTTTCCATTTTGAACACCCAAGCTAGGTCTGATTGCCAACTTTGCCCAAAAACAAAGAACATAAACATAAAAAAAAAATTCTCGAAACCATTATAAAAACATGCACTTCCTAAGTGACTGAAGTTAATACAATGATTGCAGGTAGTTGTACCTGAAACAGTAAGCATAATCGTGTACACTGTGATTAAAAGAATCTTTTTTTTTCTTTTTCTTTTTTTTGAGTTGGAGTCTCAGTCTGTCACCCAGACTGGAGTGCAGTGGCCGCTCCTGGCCACCGCAGCCTTGAGTCGCTGGGCTCTGGTGATCCTTCCGCCTCAGCCTTCCAAGTGGTTGAAACTACAGGCGCACACTACCACACCCGGCTAATTTTTTTTTTTTTGATTTATTGTAGAGATGAGGTCTCACCAAGTTGCCCAGGTGGGTCTCGAACCCGCGGGCTCAGGCAATCCACTCACCTCAGCCTCCCAAGGCACGGGATTACAGGCTGAGCCACCGAGCCCGGTGAATCTTTATTTTTCTTATTGATATTAACTTATGGGGTAGAAGAATAATTTTTTAACATGGATAGACTGTGTAGTGGTGAAGTCAGGGTTTTTTTTTTTTTTTTTTTTTTTTTGAGTTGGAGTCTCACTCTGTCGCCCAGACTGGAGTGCAGTGGCCGCTCCCGGCCACCGCAGCCTCGGCCTGCTGGGCTCCGGCGATCCTTCCACCTCAGCCTTCCGAGTAGCCGGAATTACAGGCATGCGCCACCACGCCCAGCTGATTTTTTTGATTTATTGTAGAGATGAGGTCTCGCTACCCAGGCGGGTCTCGAACCCGCGGGCTCAGGCAATTCACTCACCTCAGCCTCCCAAAGGCGCGGGATTACAGGCTGAGCCACCGAGCCCGGCGAAGTCAGGGTTTTTAAGGGATTCGTCATTTGAATAATATTTATCATATCCATTAAGTAATTTCTCATCACCCACTGACGTCCACTGCTTTTTCGAGTCTCCATAGTCTATCACTGCAGACTATGTTCATGGGTACACATAATTTAGCTCCCACGTATAAGTGTGAACATATGGTATTTGCCTTTCTGTGTCTGAGTTGTTCCTTTTAAGATAATGGCCTCACCAGGTACATGGCTCAGGCTTGTAATCCCAACACTTTGAGAAGTTAAGGCAGGAGGATCACTTGAGCCCAGGAGTTCAAGACCAGCCTGGGCAACACAGTGAGACCTCATTTCTACAAAAATAAAAATAAAAATAATTAACTGAGTGTGGTGGTGCAAACCTGTAGTCCTAGCTAGTTGGGAGACTGAGGTGTGAGGCCCAGGAGTCTGGGGCTGTAGTGAGCCATGATCATGCTATTGCACTCCACCTTGGGTAACAGAGTGAAATTCGGTCTCTAAACAATAAAAAAGATAATGCCTTCCAGTTCCACCCATATTGCTGCAAAATACATTTCATTCTTTTTATGGCTGAATAGTATTCTGTTGTATATACCAAATTTTCTTTATCCAGTCATCCACTGATGAATGCTTATGTTGATTCCTTATCTTTGCTATTGTGAATAGTGCTGCAAATAAGCATACAAATACAGTATCTTTTTGATATAATGACTTCTTTTCTTTGGGGTATACACTCAGTAGTGGGACTGCTGGATCAAATGGTAGTTTTATTTTTAGTTCTTTTTTTTTTGAGTTGGAGTCTCACTCTGTCGCCCAGACTGGAGTGCAGTGGCATGCTCCTGGCCACCGCCTCAACCTGCTGGGCTCCGGCGATCCTTCCGCCTCAGCCTTCCAAGTAGTCAGAACTACAGGTGCACACTACCACGCCTGGCTATTTTTTTAAAAAATTATTTATTGTAGAGATGAGGTCTTGCCAAGTTGTCCGAGCGGGTCTCAAACCCGCAGGCTCAGGCAATCCTCTCGCCTCGGCCTCCCAAAGTGCTGGGATTACAGGCTGAGCCACTGAGCCCGGCCTATTTTTAGTTCTTTGAAAAATCACCATACTGCATTCCATAGAAATTATACAATGATATATAATTAGCATTCCCACCAATACTGTATAGGCATTCCCTTTTCTCTGTCAAAATCTGTTATTTTTTTGTCTTTTAAGTAGTAGCCATTCTGACTGGTATAAGATGATATTTCATTGTGGTTTTAATTTGCATTTATCTGATGATTAGTGATGTAGAGCAGTTTTTCATAAGCCTGGTGGCCACTTGTAAATCTTTTGAAAAACGTGTTTTTGTGTCCTTTGCCTACTTTTTAATGCAATTATTTGGGTTTTCTTTTTTGTTATAGTTGAGTTGTGTGAGTTCCTTGTAAGTTTTGGATTTTACCCCTGTAAGTTTTGGATGAACAGTTTGCAAATATTTTTTCCCATTCTGCAGGCGGTCTGAGCACTCTTGATTTCTTTCTTTTGCTGTGCAGATACTTTTGAGTTGAATATAGTTTCACTTGTCAATATTTGTTTTTGTTGCTTATGCTTTTGAGGTCTTGGTCTTTACCTAAATCAACATCCAGAAGAGTTTTCCCTAGTTTTTCTTCTAGTATTCTTATAGTTTCACATCTTACATTTAAGTCGTTAACCCATTGTGAGTTAATTTTTGTATATGGTGAGAGCTATGGGTCCAGTTTCAAGTGTCTACATCTGGCAATCCAATTTTCCCAGTACCATTTACTGGAAAAGGGTGTTCTTTCTCCAGTGTATGTTTTTGTCAACTTTTCAAAGTTCAGTTGGCTGTAAGTATGTGGCTTTATTTCTGGGTTTCTATTCTGTTCCACTGATCTGTCTATTTTTATAACATTACCATGCTGTTTTAGTTACTACAGCCTTGTAGTATAATTTGAAGTCTGGCAATGTGATGCCTCCAACTTTATTCCTTTTGCTCAAGATTGCTTTGGTTAATTGGACTCTTCTTTAGCTCTACAGAAATGTTAGGATTCTTTTAATTCTGTGAAAAATGATGCTGGTATTTTGATAAGGATCACATTTTTGAATCTGTAGATTGCTTTGGGCAGTATATTCATTTTAACAATATTAATTCTTCCAATCCATAAGCATAGGGTGTTTTTCCATTTGTTTATGTCATCTACTATTTCTTTTATCAGTGTTTTGTCATTTTCCTTGCAGAGATCTTTTACCTCCTCGATTGAATATATTCCAGGGTATTTTTTGTAGCTATTGTAAATTAGATTGCTTTCTTGACTTGGTTCTTCACTAGACTGTTATTGGTGTACTGAAACACTGCTGATTTTTGTACATTGATTTTGTATCCTAACTTTACAAAATTCATTTACCAAATCTAAGAGTCTGTTAGGGGAATCCTCAAGGTTTTCTAGATGTAACATCACATCACCAGTGAACAGAATAATGTGATTTCCTCTTTTCCAATTTGGATGCCTTTTCTTTCTTTCTGTTTCCTAACTGCTCTAGCTAGGACTTCCAGTAGTATGTTGAATAGGAGTGGTGAAAGTGGGCATCATTGTCTTGTACCAGTTCTTAGAGGGAATGCTTTCAACTTTTCCCCATTCAGTATGCTGTTGGCTAGGGGTTTGTAATATATGGCCTTCATTATTTTCAGGTATTTTCCTTTTATGCCAAATTTGTTGGGGATTTTTATCATGGAGGAATGCTGAATTTTATCATATGCTTTTTCTGCATCTATTGAGATGATCTTATGATTTTGTCCTTAACTCTGTTTATGTGATAAATCACATGTATTGACTTGCGTGTGTTGAACCACCTTTGCACTCCTGGTACAATACCCACTTGATCATAGTGTACAACCTTTTTGATATACTGTAGTATTTTGTTAAGGATTTTTGTGTCTATGTTCATCAGGGATACTGGTTTTTGTTGTTGTGCTCTTATCTGGTTTTGCTATGAGGTGATACTGGTCTCACAGAATGAGTTAGGAAGAGTTCCCTCCTCAATTTTTTTTTTTTTAACAGTTTCAGGAGAACTGGTATTAGTTATTCTTTGTGTGTTTGGTAGAATTTGGCTGTGAATCTATCTGGTCCTGGGATTTTTTTTTTTTAAGAGATGAGATTTCACTCTGTAGCCCAGCTCACTGCAACCACCAACTTCTGGGCTCAAACAATCCTCTTACCTCAGTCTATCAAGTAGCTATAACAATAGGTATGCACTACCACACCCAGTTAATTTTTACTTTTTTTTTGGAGACAGGAGTCTAGCTATGTTGCCCAGGCTGGTCTTGAACTCCTGGCCTCAAGTGATCCTCTCTTTCTTGGCATCCCAAAGCTCTGGGATTACCAATGTGAGCCACTGAACCCAGTCAGGAGACTTTTTTTTTTTTTGAGTCAGTGTCTCACTCTATCTGGAGTGAGTCAGCAGACTGGGGTGCAGTGGCATGCTCACAGCCACCACAGCCTTGAATTGCTGGGCTTAGGCAATCCTTCTGCCTCAGCCTACCAAGTAGCTGGAACCACAGGTATGTGCCACCATGCCTGGCTCATTTTTTTATTTATTGTAGAGATGAGATCTCGTCAAGTTGCCCAGGCTGGTCTTGAACTTGTGGGCTCAGGCAATCCTCTCACCTTGGCCTTCCAAAGTGCTGGGATTATAGAAGTGAGCCACTGTGCCTGGTCAGGAGACTTTTTATTACCAATCCAATCTTATTGTCTGTTGGTGGTCTGAACAGTATTTCTATTTCTTCCTGGCTCAAACTTGAGAGGTTGTATGTTTCCAGGAATTATCCATTTCCTCTAGATTTTCTAGTTCATGAGTATATGGATGTCTATAATAGTCTTTGACGATCTTTTCTATTTCTGTGGTAGTGTCTTTTTCATTTTTGATTGTGTTAATTTGTATCTTCTTTCCTTGGTTAGTGTAGCTAGAAATTTATCAATTTTTCAAAAAACCAATTTTTTCTTTTGTTGAGCCTTTGTATTATTTTATTTGTCTCTATTTCATTTAATTATGTTCTGATCTTTGTCATTTCTTTTCTACTGCTAACTTTGGATTGGTTTTTTTTTCTTATTATTTTTCTAGTTCTTTGAGATGCAATATTAGGTTGTTAATTATGAGAAATGTTTTTTATTAAAAAAGTATGACCACCTGAAATTAAAAATTAAAGTTTTTTTCTGTTGTGATACCTACCATTAAAAAAATACTGTAAACAAAAATCTCATTAAGTTAAAATCAAAAATTAATACATAGACAGTCAAAAAAGAGTTTTCAAGAGACTAAATTTAAAAAAACTTACAGAGTGAAGCTAGGGCTTAAAAAAAATTAAATCCAACATAGACTATACTTACTACAAGACTTCCAATTATATCACTTGCCACTATAAATAGTTAAAAGGATAAGACTATATATGTGTATATACACTAAAATTTTCACAATTATTATTGAATAGGTCTTCCAAATTTAAAAGAGAAAAAGAACTTCAATTTTCTTAGAGACTGCATTTAATTTTATTTCTATAAGTGCAAATATAACCAAACATACACACATTTATATGTACTTATGTGTATGTGTACATGTGTATATATTTACATTTATATATCACAAAAGTGATCAAGGGAGAAGGTAAGTAGCTTTGTGCAAGTTACTTAAGTGGTATAACAAGTATAAATACCTAATCCTGAATTTAAAAATTATATATATTTATAATCTTCCACTGGGGGAAAAAAAAAAGACTACAAACCCGGGCAGTTCAGCTTTAAAGCTCATGCTCTAATCACTATGTTGTGTTGTCTCTGTAATTAAATGTCATTTAAAATGTGCAGTTTGAGGTCATACGGCCAATAAATGGCAGAGATGGGCTCAGAGCCTGTCCCCTGCTTCTGACACTTCATGTTTTCTCTCTATTACAGTCAGAAAAATGATCACCCAAAGATAAGGAAATTAATAACCAACTAAAGAAGAAACAAAAACAAAAAAAAGTTCATTGAAGACACAGAGCAATCACAAACGCAGATTAGGACTAAAAGTAAACTCAACAGCTAACCTTTGTGCATATCTTTCCTATACACCAGCAAGTTTCAAAAGAAATAACTTTAATTTTCATAACCCAAATTAAAGACTTTATTTCATGAAAGAGTCTAGATTGTCTCTCTCCTGTGCTTTATCACATCTCAAAAATTTAAACAATAGCGTATTCCTCCACAAATGAAAATATTCCCACCACAAACAAATGCCCGCTAACAGAGCTGGCTTACCTACTTCTGCAGGTTTGCTGGACAGAGCGGAAAAGGTGAGGTACGTAACATAGCAGCTTATAACTCCTGACTGCAGAAGCCCTGAGTGTGGCTGTCCTGGAAAACGACAAGAGACAGACTGAAGGCAGATTTTAAATATAAATGATAAGAGAGTGCATGCCTCAAAAAATAGATCTCGCCTCCACCTCAGCCCCCATCCCAATGATATTCCTCACACTTAAGAATTCACCTTTAGAGGAAAGGAAAAGAGGCAGTACATAATGTTTCTCAGTTAAAACTAAAAACATATTAAGAGAGAGGCAGTTTTATACACTGAGCTTAACATTGCTATTCTAGAGATGCCAGGTTCTGCCAAGTTCTCCGCCAACACCTTATCAAACTTGTGGCTATATTTACATACACTGCCTAGTGTCCCTGAGGTTCATAATTTTAGTTCTTAAATCACAAGATCAGAAAAAAAAATTTACTATTATTATTTATAAAATAAGACCACATAGCTTAGTGTGGTCAATGATAAGACAGATTCATAGGGCATATATTCTGGATTCTATAAGGTTATCATAGTCCATGACGGGGCAAAAAGCTCCTATCTGTTAATGGACAAAACACCTTTGGGAACACTGAGTTAATACAAGAGCTGGTCCAAGCTAAAGAGGAAGGCTATGGGACTCAACATTCTTTGGGACAAGGGCTTTAATGTTACAACATTTAAATTAAACTAAAGATTCAGATCATTCAGTGTAACCAGGATATGTCAGGGGATTTCTCTTTTTTTGAGATCTTCAACCATCTGTTGACATAAAAGAAATCAGTTTTACCCAGTCTTTCCTCTAATCAAATTTGTTTCCAGAACTATCATTATTAAATTACAATTACAAATAAAGACATAGGAAGACCCTTTTATAATGATGCTCTTTGGCCTGGGAATAAGACTTATTTTAGCAACTTATGATATTAAACCAAGTATTTCAGAATATTATACCTATTTCAAAAGGTAGAATCCAACCCACAGAAGATTTTATTGATCAATTAAAGAGACTGGGAGGAATACTATTCTCAATTTCAATAATGGACTTAAAATTTTTTGTACCAAAAAACCTTTTAAATTATTACCGTTTTAAGCCACTATTTAAGAAAAGATAAGGTTACTCCTATACATTTATTTACCATATTTTCTTTTTCCGACCTAGGAACCTGAACGATCATGTGCATTTCCGTCACATATTGAATAAGATACCTACAAGACACATCAGACCTGAAACATCTCTCTATAAACCCAAAGATAGCATCCTGGCTTAAGACATCAGGAGTAGTTTATAAATGACATCACATCTAATATCTCCTAAAGCATTTTCAGATCCCACTGTCTCTTCCTTTTGGCTTTGAAACAACCATGAACCAGGCCAGGCTCCTATGTTTCTGTTGCCTTCACTGAGGAGAAACTTGAGTATGGGGAAGGTTAGCTTATAGGACCAGCTGCTGGCTGAACCAGCATCAGATTTCCTGCTTCCTGATTCCCAGACCACACTATCCACAGCCTTGAGTAAAAGATGACCCTAGAACTAACTCCTTCCAGAGCCCTCATTTTCAAGTTTTACACAGAGATTATAGGCAAGTTCATAAACAACAAGCTTAATATACACTAAGAGCATTCCATAAGGTTCCTAGTGGTACGTTATTTAACAGAGGCAGTATCTTCCATTTACTTACTTCATTAAGTTCTGGTATTTCTGTACATAAGGCATGCTTGGCTATCACATGTAGCACAAGAATGGGATATAAAGAGATTGGAGCCCCACCTGTCCTACTGACCCATACACAGTAAGTTAAAGAATGACCCCAGTTTCCAAAAATGCCCAGTGGGTTTGCTCAAAGACACTTAGAAAAAAACATAAATAAGAATGGAAAAAAAATGTGCTTACGGTTTTGGACACAGGGCGAGATAGCTACCATTGAAATGAGCAGGCACAGCCCTCCGTTTACTCCCAGAAGAATTTTGTTTTCCACACAGCCATCTTTCTGTGTATAAAATACTGCCATCAAAATCAAGCCTCCGGTGGCAATGGAATACATGATGAGTGTCGCTAGGGCCAGATAGGCATACCACAGCTTGTTACTGGCTGTGCCTGCAGTCCTGTTTCTCCAGGAAGTAGATAAGAGGGAGGGGAAAGAAAGCAAGTCAATGAAGGCCACCATTCTCTAACATTGAAGGCAGTAACTAATGCCATCGTCACCCAGCCACCCAGAAGTCACAGCGCTTTAAAGCAATGATTATGCTCCATCAGAAAAAGCCATTTCTAGTAAATATGCAAACTTCTTGATTCAAACTTAGAATTTTCTCGAAACACTGAGAGAATTCCAATTTTGGACTCAAATGTACTCATTAACTAAAATGAATACTGTTAAGCCAAATTAGAGACTGAAGCAAGAGTCTCAATCAATTGAGCCAGACATTGAGGGCATGCCCAGGAAAACACAAGTCACAGCATTGTCCCTGGTCTGTGCTTTCAGAGAGGTTTCAGGAAGCTCTGTATTACCCATTTCTTTAGAGAGAAGGCAAGCAGGAAAAGGGGTAGGCAGTCAGGTAAATGGTTACATTCTCCTGAGATTTTAATTAGTGCCAAGTAAACCTATACTGTACATAAGATAAAAGGGAGTAAAGGAATAGTTACTTATATAGAATATCAGGATAGTTGGAGGAATGATTAGTCTCCTTCTGTCTTTGCTTGTAATTCAGTAAGAAATTTTACAGACTTTAGTTGTAGACAGACTTAGGATGCAAACCTAAAGTTACAGTGATACGTCCTTGTTTATGGGAGGATATACATCTTGAAAGGGGCCAGCAAAGAATGTACTTATGAGCCATTTGTGAGGGCGGGAGTCACCTTCTGCCTTCTGCAGATGGGTGACACTTTGACTCGAGGTTAGGAAGTAGCAGTTGTCTATGCTGGAAAAGGCAGTTGCGGGAAAAGGACAGCAGTCACCAGGCTTAACTTTCCCTTTAGCATAATGAGTTTGAGCAGTCCTGAGACTTATTTTCCTTTACAACGTGTACAGACTTTACCCTAGCTTCTCCATTCTGAATGTGAACTACCTTGGGACAGTTTTGGCAGCATTAAAATAAAGCTCTTCACTGGGGGTCTCTTTAAGTTTTCTCTATAAACATAGAGCCCGGAAGTGCCATAGCCTTTACTCCAAGTACTGTCAGCAGCTCTTCTCATGTCATCTTCTCCTTAGGGAGTGAAACAGATTAATAGTGCTGCTATCCCAAAATAATATAAGAAAATATTAAAGGAAAAGTTGGCATTTACAAAATTAAATAAATAGATAAGTTCTGGTGATCTATTGCACAGTAGGGTGATGATGGTTAACAGTAAATTATTGAATATATAAAATAGCTAGAAAAGAGGCTTTTGAATGTTCTAACCACAAAGAAGTGATAAATGCATGAGATAATGAATACACTAATTACCCTGATTTGATAATTGTGACATATATGTATCAAAACATCAAACTGTATCCCATAAATATGTACAATTACAATGTGTTGATTAAAATTTTTTTAAGTAGAGAATAAAATCAGCCAGGAAAAGAGCAATGACATGAGCAATAAAGAAACTAAAGGAAGGGATTGAAGCATTTTCTAGTTTATATAAATATTAATATAGAAATAGGAGAAATAAGTGGCGGTTTAAATCTATATAAACTGTGCAGAATAAAGGCAAGACTGTTTATAAATGCTAAGTGAAGAGGACAGAAGAACAACAGGGGGATAGACGGAATGAATCACTGTCATCTGCCTTATGATTCAATTGCTCTTTGTAACCACATTCTCCCAAGCCTTCACAGAGAAAGCAACTTGCTTATGTCTTCACAAAACTGGAACATGTTCAAGCAATCCAGCTAAAACGTTTTAATGAGAAAAAGTTACTGCAGCTGGAGACAAAGAAAAACAGGGAGGAAAGGCCAAAATGATAATGACCATCGTATTCCTGAAATCAAGCCAGGCACTTCAGTAACCTCAGAATTATTCTCACATAAAAAAGAACACAAAGGAAATGAGAGAAAATTAGGTTTTAAAAAGGAAAAAAAAAAATCTCAGTGTCAAATAATAATCAATAACAGGAAGAGAGCATGAGTTACATATAAATCATATATAAAAAGGTAAACATTGACTGGTGTGTGGGTAGAAGGGGACTAATTTTTTTCCACTAGTCATTTTGATTGTTATTAATATATGAAGGACTTTCAAGTAGTTAATTTATGCTTACAGTCTCAAAGTTAAATCTTCAACCCTCACCTCTCCCCTGAATTGTATAGGCTTATATTATCTAACTATTTAATATCTCCACTTGGAGGCTAATCGGCATCTCCAACTTACCTCATCTAGGTTAAGGCTAACTTCTCGATGTTCACACCTCCATCCCATCATCCCTAAACCTACTCTTGAGCAGTCTTCCCAACCTCAGAAAAGAGTATTTCCATTCTGCCGATTATTAGAGAAAAGAGGTTTAGAAGAATAAGAAAAATAACAACAGCAACAACAACAACAACAACAAACAACCTATAGTCACTCTGGACTCTCCCTGCTGCTCTCCCTTCCCTCTTCCCCTCAACCAGAACCATCTTCAGAATACACCAATATCTTTACAATATACCACACTACTATAACACCCAGTTTCAAGCTACTCCTTTCTCACCTAGTCTCTCTTCCACTGTTCTCCTTACTTGACCCTCTAACCCACTCTAATCTTTTCTGGGCTTAAATGATAGATAAGATTATATTCCACCATTGTCGAAACCTTCTGGTGCCCTCCCATCTCACTTAAAAACCAAAGCGTCTGGTTCCTGATGTCATTTGTACTGTTCTTTCTTTTTTTTTTGAGTTGGAATCTCACTCTGTCACCCAGACTGTAGTGCGGTGGCCGCTCCCGGCCACCACAGCCTCAATCTGCTGGGCTCCGGCGATCCTTCCGCCTCAGCCTTCCAATTAGCTGGAACTACAGGCGCGCTACCACACCCGGCTAATTTTTTGATTTATTGTAGAGATGAGGTCTCACCAAGTTGCCCGGGCGGGTCTCAAACCCGCGGGCTCAGGCAATCCACTCACCTCAGCCTCCCAAGGCGCGGGATTACAGGCTGAGCCACCGAGCCCAGCTTGTTCTTTCATTTTTTAATTAAATAATTGACACTTCAAATCACAAAATTTGAGCTAGAAAGGAAAAAAACACATCAAACATTTAGTCTAGCCACATCATTTTACAGTGTGAAAACTGAGGTCAGAGAGGTCAAATGAAGATAATCTAGGTCCACCTAGATTAGTGAAATAGCAAGCTAGAGGATAAGGAGCACTGAAATCTACATTTTCCTGGGTTCCAGGCCTATAGTCTTCTGTTCATCTGCTTTTGGGATCTTCTTCTCAAGACACTTACAAAGAGAGAAAAGACAACAAAAATGGAAGCAAAATTACTTTAGTTGTTCCCTCAAGAGCAAGAAGCACATTTTCTAGACTCTTTGTAAGCAAGAATCTGTAAATAAACAAAATAAAACACACACACACAGAAAAAAATTGCCAAATTAGAGAAATTTAAAGGAAAATAAGATTAGTGGGTTTCCTAACTTATTTCTAATTTTAGACAAAGCAACTATAAATAGGTTTACAAAAGGAATTTTTTGTTGGGATATAGGCCTCAAAGTCTGGACAACAACAATATTATTTCTTGCAAAACTCTTAAACCATTCCTACTAAGTAGTTTCTGAAAGTTTTTAAAACAACCAGAGTCTAAGCCAGGCTTGGTGGCTCAGCCTGTAATCCCACGCCTTTGGGAGGCTGAGGTGAGTGGATTGCCCAAGTCCGCGGGTTCGAGACCCACCTGGGCAGGCAAGACCTCATCTCTACAATAAAATCAAAAAATTAGCTGGATGTGGTAGCACGCGCCTGTAATTCCAGCTACTTGGAAGGCTGAGGCGGAAGGATCACTGGAGCCCAGCAGGTCGAGGCTGCGGTGGCCGGGAGTGGCCACTGCACTCCAGTCTGGGTGACAGAGTGAGACTCCAACTCAAAAAAAAAAAAAACACAAAAAAAAAAAAACAACCAGAGTCTTCCAAAATGCCTGTTAAAACCTGGCATCAATAATTAGCCCCAGAAAATAGCTTCAAAATCACTCAAAACATTAAAGTCAGAATGAAGAAGCACACAAGGGAACATACTATCTAATGGGCAAATCAGGCCCACAGTATCAAAGATGTTAATATTTTAGCACGATGTTCCTTATTTGAAGTATATTTGTAAAAAGTTTGGGATTATGTATTTATTTTCTTCAATTCCAACTTATTATGGGTATTTCTTATATAGAACTGATAAAATAGGTAAACCTAGCACTTTGGGAGACTGAAGTGGGAGGATTGCTTGAGTCTAGGAGTTCAACAGACTAGCCTGGGCAACACAGTGAGACCTCATCACCACAAAAAATAAAAAAATTAGCCTGGTGTGGTGGTACATGCCTGTAGTTCCAGTTACACAGGAGGCTAAGATGGGATGATCACTTGAGCCCAGGAAGTTGAGGCTACAGTGAGCCATGATGTACCTCTGCACTCCAGCCGGAGTGACAGAGTGAGAACCTGTCTCAATAAAAAGGTTTAAGGATTAAGATGGCCATGAGGCAGCTAGAATAAGTTTCTTCCATGGAGTAAACCAAGATAGGAATGGAACCAGCAGCACTGCCAACGACTTATTAATAATAAGTAGCAATAATAATAATAACCATAAAGAAGAGAAAAATTCATTGACCTAAGCTGGAACTGGCCAGACTTTCACCTGCAGCACCACAGTCCACCAGCAGCCTCCAGGGGAAGCATTACTCCAGTAGCTTGGGACTTCCTCCTAATTCCTACCAGGGTATGCAAGAGTGTACACTCGTCAGGAACTTCAGCTCCTTTTCCCTACACTCCCCTCAAAGGCTCAAAATAGAGAAACTGGGAAATCTCCAGAGTCACCTTCCCCAGCCTAGGCTGGGTAGGCACTTCTGTGGAGCAACCCAGCCTAGGCTGGGTAGGCACTTCTGTGGAGCAACACTTCCCAAGGAGGACTAATACAGCCACCATCGCAACTGGCTTTTTCCCACAAGTGCCACCTCCTGGCCAGAGGTCAACAGTACAGCCTACCACATCAGGTATAATATTTCAGTTTTGGAAAAGGCCTGATCCCAAACCCCAACTAACACCACTTTCTAAGCCACGCCAGCCACCCAGGACACCATGAGCCAGTGGAAGTACACAGCACAGGGCTGTCACATCTGGCAATTGAGAAACTTACCATACCAAGGCTATATGGAACCAAGGGAAGCTTACAGTGCCTATATCACCCCGCTAACCTCAAATAAGAAGATACAGTCTATCAAAATGAGAAGGAACCAAAAAAAATTCTGACGACATGAAAAAAACAGAGTTTTCCAATACTCCCAACCAACTCAAGACAACACCAACTCTTCAGCAACAAACCCTAATCAAAATAAAATTCCAGACATGGAATTTTTGAAATTCCAGGCATGGAATTCAAAAGGTTGATTATAAAACTGATCAAAGAACTTCAGGAGAAAATATAAAACCACCATAAATAAATTTTTAAAAAAATTCAGGACATCAGCCAGGCTTAGTGGCTCAGCCTGTAATCCCACGCTTTGGGAGGCTGAGATGAGTGGATTGCCTGAGTCCGTGGGTT
Source organism: Carlito syrichta (assembly GCF_000164805.1). Taxonomy (NCBI): domain Eukaryota; kingdom Metazoa; phylum Chordata; class Mammalia; order Primates; family Tarsiidae; genus Carlito; species Carlito syrichta. Next base: position 114,668 of record NW_007260607.1, read on the forward strand.
CAAGACCTGCCTGGGCAACTTGGTGAGACCTCATCTCTACAATAAATGAAAAAATTAGCTGGGCATAGTAGCACACGCCTGTAGTTCCAGCTACTGGATCGCCAGAGCCCAGCAGGTCAAGGCTGCAGTGGCCAGGAGCGGCCACTGCACTCCAGTCTGGGAGACAGAGTGAGACTCCAACTCAAAAAAAAAAAAAAAAAAATTCAGGACACGAATGAAAAATTCTCCAAAGAGATAGACAACTAAAAAAATTAAAAATAAAAATGTAAAAAAAGTTGAAATTCTGGACATGAAAGAATCATTTAGGGAAGTACAAAAAGTAGTGAAAAATTTAACAGCAAACTAGAACAAACAGAAGAAAGGATCTCAGAACTTGAGGGCAAGGCTTTTGAATTAAACCAATCAGACACCATAAACAAAGAAAATCAAGAGAATGGAGCAAAGTCTCCAAGAAACGTGGGATTATGTAAACTGTCCAAACCTAAGAATTGTAGGTGCTCCTGAGGAAAAGAAAGCAACAGGTATGGAAAACCTATTTGAGAGACTAGTGGAAAAAAACTTCCCAGGCCTTGCCAGAGATCTAAATGTCCAAATATAATAAGCCCAAAGAACTCCCAGAAGAGTCATTGCAAAAAGGTCATCCCCAGGCATATAATCTAGTTATGCAAAGTTAATATGAAGGAAAAAGTTTTAAGAGCAGTGAGACAAAGCATCAAATAACTTACAAAGGTAAACCCATCAGACTAACAGCAGACTTCTCAGAAGAAACCATACAAGCCAGAAGAGAGTGGGCCCTATCTTCAATCTCCTCAAACAGAATAATAGTCAACCAAAGATTTTATATCCTGCAAAACTAAGTTTTATAAATAAAGGACAAATGAAATCTTTCTCTGACAAGCAAACACTGAAGAAATTTGTCACCTAGACCAGCTCTACAAGAAAAACTCAAAGGGTCAGGCACGGTGGCTCAAACTTGTAATCCCAGAGTTTTGGGAGGTTGAGGTGAGAGGATTGCCTGAGACCAGGGGTTCGAGACCAGCCTGAGCAATTTGGTGTGACCGCCTCTCTACAATAAATCAAAAAATTAGCCAGGCGTGATAGTACGTGCCTGTAGTTCTAGCTACATGGAAGGTTGAGGCAGAAGGATTGCCTGAGCCCAGCAGGTTAAGGCTGTGGGGGCCATGAGCATGCCACTGCACTCTAGCCTAGGGAACAGAGTGAGACTCCAACTAAAAAAAAAATAAAATAAATCCTAAAAGAAAATCTAGGAAAAAAAGAAATGCAGAGAAAAGGGAACATTTATACTCTGTTGATGGGAAAACAGTATGAAGATTTTTCAAAGAACTAAAAGTAGATCTACCATTTGATCTGGCAACCCCACTACTAGGTATCTATCCAAAGAAGGAGAATTCATTACATGAAAAAGACACCTGTACCTACAGGTTCACTGCAACACAATTCACAATAGCAAAGATGTGGAATTAACTTAAATGCCCATCAACTAATCAGTGGATAATGAAAATGTGGTATATATACACTATGGAATATTATTCAGCTATCAAAAATAATGAAATAATGTCTTTTGCAGCAACTTCGATAAAACTGGAGAACAAGATCCTAAGTGAATGAACTCAGGAACAGAAAATCCAACAGCATATGTTCTCCCTTACAAGTGGGAGCCAAACAAAGGATAAGCAAAGACACAGGGAATGGTATAATCGACACTGGAGACTCAGAAGGGGGAATGGGGAAGGGACAGACAAAAAATATCTCCTAGTGGGTACAATGTGCACAGGTGGGAGTGATGGGTATATCCTGAAGCTGTTGAAATGAAAAATAAAAGAATTGAGAAAACAGGGTCACATACAGCTACAAGGGATACCCCCAAAATTCCAGACTTTATTTATGAAATTGTGTATTTATTCTTACATGTTTAAACTTCCGTCACCTTTAGAGTACTCTCCATTTAATGCAGTACACCTATTGGGACATTTTTCTACTGCTCAAATAGCTTTTGAAGTTGTCAATTCTGACACCTTTTGGTGCTTCTGCCGTTTTTTGTTTCACCTCTTTCTTATCAGTAAAACATTTCCCTTTGAGGAATATTTTCATCCAGGGAAACAAAATAGTCACTCAGAGCAAAATCAGATGAATAGGGAGGGTTGGGCACAGGAGTCAGACCATTTTTGATCAAAAACTGCTGAACACTCATAGCATAATGTGGGCAGATGCGCTCATAAATCACCCATCATGAATGGACAAACTCACTGAAAGAATCTCCAAAAAAATTTCACTGAAGTCAAACGCAGTCTCTCACAACAACATTAGCTGGTACACTGATGGTGATGGATTTCTAGAACACTTACCTGGTGGGAGAAGCCTGTATGACAAGGCACCCGCCCTACAAAAGATAATTCTGTCTTTGGGGGTGGTCCCCCTCATATAGTTACCCATTTAGTTTTCTTTAAGAAAACTGCAATCTCAAAACAAGATCTAGTGGAGACCACAACATAAATTACTAGGACTCAAGAGTGACTCAAAAAGCAGACACTGTATATAACTTATACAAGGGCACAACTCAAACTTGGAAATCTGTACAATTGTAGAGATTAAGACTTAAAAAAAAATGCTGGCCGGGCTTGGTGGCTCAGCCTGTAATCCCACGCCTTTGGGAGGCTAAAGTGAGTGGATTGCCTGAGCCCGCTGACTGGAGACCCGCCTGGGCAGTGAGACCTCATCTCTACAATCAAAACATCAGCCGGGTGTGGTAGCGCATGCCTGTAATTCTGGCTACTTGGCAGGCTGAGGTGGAAGGATCGCCGGAGCCCAGCAGGTCGAGGCTGTGGTGGCCGGGAGCGGCCACTGCACTCCAATCTGGGCGACAGAGTGAGATTCCAACTCAAAAAAAAAAAAAAAAAAAAATGCCAGCTAATATCTGTAGGACTACTGGTATGACTATTCAATATTCCGTAAACCTTTTAAAAATTAGTTATATTTGGCTGTGCTTAATCTAATATATATCAAATAATAAAATGAGTATCACTGTTTTCACTTATGCTTCTCAGTAACTACAATTGTATCTGGTGATTTGATCTTAAAACCAAAGAAGGTCCTGTGCAGTGGCTCACACCTGTAATCCCAGCACTTTAGGAGGACAAGGTGGGAGAATTGCTCGAGCCCAAGAGTTTGAGACCAGTCTAGGCAACATAGTGAGACTTTAGCTCTACAAAATATAAAAAATAAAAATCAACCTGGGCATGATGATGCATGCCTGTAGTCCCAGCTATTTGGGAGGCAAGGCAGGAGGACTGTTTGAGCCCAGGAGGTCAAGGCTGCAGTGAGACAGGATTGAGCCACTGCATTTCAGCCTGAAGGATGTAGTGAGACTCTGTCACAAAAAAAAAAAAGAAAGAAAGAAAGAAAGAAAGAAAGAAAGAAAGAAAGAAAGAAAGAAAGAAAGAAAGAAAGAAAGAAAGAAAGAAAAGAAAAAACAAATACCTGGCAGAACATTTCCAGAATAAAATTGGAACAATGTATTTTGTTTGTCCAGGATAAAAATAAAATTTACATGGAACTTTTGATTTTCTTTCCCCAAAATTCAGTATAAAATAAAATGATGCCTATAAAATATACACAATAACAAAAGCCTTATTGGATACAATACACAGTTACTTTTATTCTTTTTTTTTTTTTGAGTTGGAGTCTCACTCTGTTGCCCAGGCTGGAGTGCAGTGGCATGGTCATGGCTAGCACAGCCGCGACTTGCTAGTCTCAAGCTGTCCTTCTGCCTCAATCTCCCAAGTAACTAGAACTACAGGTGCACACTAACTACGGTTGGCTAATTTTTTTATTTTATTGTAGAGTTGAGATTTCACCAAGTTGCCCAGACTGGTCTTGAACCTCTGGGTTTCAGGCAATCTTCTTGCCTCTGCCTCCCAAAGTGCTGGGATTACTCATGTGGGCCACCACAACCGACTTTATTCATATTTTGAAAGGACCTAACATGGAGTCAGTATAGCCAAAGAGCCTCCATTTTAACATTGCTTAGCTCTGTCATGTTTTTCTAGCAGTTCACTTAACTTACCTTCTAATTACTAGCCGAGGACAGAACTGGTTTCTCAAGGGTAGTGATTGATATTTGTTTTACAGTCCCCCTCCCCAGCTTGTTTAGTACTAATTAGCTTTTCTAGTTCAAGTATTTGCCTCCAACCGTAAGACCCAAGTTAACCTAATCAGCCCTTTTGTGACCTTCTTGACACAAAACAGACCCCACCGCCATGGCAGCAATCATGTGAGTAAGCCACCCATCTGCCTGCTGCCCATTACCTCATGTCAGTGCCTGTGCTTACCTGTCCCCTGGTGATGACATGGAGATCACCACCTAACCACCTTAATGACCTGTCACCATCAAGGGGAATGTTTAAAAGCATTCAACCTTGAGCAGCCAGCTGCCATTGCTCTGCTAAACTCTGGTGCAGACATGTGTTCTTTGAGCTATGGCTGCCTCCATGTTTCCTAAACTTTGGCTCCTCTCCTATCTCAGAGAGGTGAATCTCCTCTCTTTCTCTAATATACTTTCTAAATAAACTGTATTTCCCAATCTAACTTTTGTGCAATTCTTTGTATCTTTCACATGGTACCGTATCACACAACCCCACCCTGGTGGGTATGATCTAACATTTTTGAGGCCCTGCTGGGATATATATTTTAACCTAATACATTTTGTAAGTAAAGAAAGTAAGGCAGAGAGCAGTTAAGTGTTTTGTCCAGAATGTTTACAGAGTCAGTTTGGTCTTAGGACACAAGGACTGGACCCTTGTATAGTTGTCATTTCCTCAATGTGGATTAGCAAGAAATAAAACTAGCTATTAATAATTGTGTATTTCCTACTTACACTGGAATATGAATTATACTTTCAAGGCACTCAGAAAAAGAGTCTATCTTTTTAAAAGGCAAGGTGGCTTTCTAAAGTATCACAACATATCTTTCTAACTAAGGGATACTCCCTCCTTGCTCAGAAAGTTGAAAAGAAACACAAATGTTTAAAAAGAGAGAACTATTTCATACTCTTTGCAGAAGATGAACATCCAGCTCCAAAGTATGAGGTCTTTTTTGTTGTTGTTTTTGTTTTTAATCTCATAGCTTACCCAAGTTTTTAGCCACCGCTAAATCCACAGAGCCAGGACTGATAAGTACCAGCAAGGATGTTGAGTGTGGCTAACTTGTATCACTGGTAGACTTTAAAAAGACAAAAAATGAGAAAAAAGAAATAGGTGAATAGAAGGAATTGTAGGAAGAATAGAAAAATAGTCTTGGAGACGAGTAAATAAAAAGGCCCAGAAAGCAGGTGTAAAAGGAAAGCTCCAGCAAAAATTGTATTTGGTGTCAACAGGCTATGAATCCCTGGCAATGCAATTCAGAGTAGAGCCTTGATCAACAAGAGTTTACTTGGAAGCTTCCACAAAGGCACACACCAGTTCTTGTTCCACTTATGCGCAAACTCCACAAGCAGGAAAAGCTGGATGCCTATGAAGAAGAAGCCTCCGACAGCCCCTATGTAGCGCCAAGCTGCAAAAGACCATGGAAAAGACAATGAGGTAAGCTTTCCCTGTATTTAGCTCAAAAGATAATGACCACAGCTATTTTTTATAGGACGCTCATTGTATCTAACACATTTCATTTCTATATGACCATAAAAGGTGGGTAATACTACTATACTCACTTTACAAACAAGAAAAACTGAGAATTTAATAAGCCAACAAACTCAATCAGTAAAAGGCATAGTAGGGATGTAAACACAGGCAGTCTGACTTGGCGCACCCAAGTTTAACCTCTATGCCACAATGCCAGATATCCTAACAGATGTCCTAATATATAAAATCCACAGTGACCCACAATTTAAAAGCAAAAAACACATATTGCTAACAAAAAATCAAAGGTTCAAGTTTATTGTGTAAAGATTAAACCTGAACTTTTTTTCTTACCCAAATTCCTAACTAAGCTGGGCTCAGTGGCTCAGCCTGTAATCCCGCACCTTGGGAGGCTGAGGTGAGTGGATTGCCTGAGCCTGCAGGTTCAAGACTCACTTCGGCAACTTGGCGAGACCTCATCTCTATCTACAATAAATCAAAAATCAGCCGGGCGTGGTAGTGCATGTCTGTAATTCCAGCTACTCCGAAGGCTGAGGCGGAAGGATCGCCGGAGCCCAGCAGGTCGAGGCTGCGGTGGCTGGGAGCGGCCACTGCACTCCAGTCTGGGCAACAAAAAAGAAGCTGGGCTCGGTGGCTCAGTCTGTAATCTGACAATTTGGGGGGCTGAGGTGAGTGGATTGCCTGAGCCCGCGGGTTTCAGACCCACTTGGGCAACTTGGCGAGACCTCATCTCTACAATAAATCAAAAAAAAAAAAAAAAAATTAGCCGGGCATGGTAGCGCGCGCCTGTAGTTCCGGCTCCTCGGAAGGCTGAGGCGGGAGGATCGTCGGAGCCCAGCAGGTCGAGGCTGCGGTAGCCGGGAGTGGCCACTGCACTCCAGTCTGGGGGACAGAGTGAGACTCCAACTCAAAAAAAAAGAGGTTTGGGGAGTCACTACCTAATAAGGACTCACCAGATAGGGTTTTATTACCCTACTGTTTTCCAACCTGACTTTGGCATAACATCACACAACAAACAAAAGAAGAGAATCAATATATTTCATGCCCTGAAAGCCATCTCTTGTGGATTACTGGATTCCCAGGGAGACTTGTAAGACAATTGTCTATTCTCTCTGAAGTTTGTCACATATAGGACTTCATCTACATATCAACAGGTCTAAAGTCTTTCAAAATTACTGGTCAAGATATCTTTGAATCCACCTAGGAAATGCAAGCCCCCTTTTTGGAAATGTCCCTCCTTCCAGGGCCAAACCAATGAAAATATCACATGTATTGATTTATGGCTTCTTGTAACTTCCGCCTTCCTAAAGTGTATATAACCAAACCACCGTTTGGACACAGTGTACACACTTTACCAGGATCTCCTGAGGATGATTGTTCCAGACTTAAGTCCTCAAGTTTGGTTCAAGAATAAACCATCTTACATATTTTATACAGAGTTTGACATCTTTTCATCAACATGGGTGAAAAGTCACCAGTATCAAGTGCAGGAACAAGGTTCAGAAAAGGGACCTTCAGGTCTATTTGTGGTTATGACTCAAGAAGCTATAACCTGGGAAGAACCATGTCACATAGGTCATAGCTTGTCTATAAAAATGACTGAGCTGGACCAGAGGACTTCTGGATCTCTTCTCATTCTAAATCTAAATATACTATTCTAATACATAAAAATATCTCTGTGGGAGGCAAACTAGTTGCAATATTTAAGGTAAAAGCAATGCTTGTATACAGCATCCTTAAAGGAGTATATGAAAAACAGTATGACCCTACAAAAACTAGCTAGACACTGATATATAACCATTGAATGACTATGGCTGTTTCTTATGAACTGATACAATCTTAATGTTTCTAATACCTTATTGAGAAATGTGAATCTATTTGAGTTAAACAGAGTGTTTTGAGCCACTGAAATTTAGGCTTTTCCCCTCAGCTCCCATGAACAAGGGGCCCCTGTTTCAGCTATGATGGATAAAAGTCTTCATATTAACAAATTTTGGTAAGTTTTATCAATAAGGAATATATTTCAATGTTACACAGCTTCATATAAGGTATAAGTTTAAAAGGAGAGGGAAGAGTGCTTTTCTTATGCCACTATAGCTGCAGAAGCAGATTTTTAGCTGGTAATGGGTTTTCTGTGTAGTACTCAGAACCAGCAAGCCCAAACTGGTTTTCAAGCACATTTAAAGTGCTTTACTTAACATTTCACTTATTCAGTCAGCAGAGTAGTCAGGTACTTCCTGGGAGTACGGAGTGAGGGTGGGAAGAGGGAATGAGGATAGGGTATGGAGGGTGGGCAGGTAAAACAGCAAGTTTTTTTTTAAGCCACAAGAAAATCAGTAATTCAAAGGTACCTTGGACTATGCTGTTGAATAATTTTACGGCAATGCTTTTACTTTTAAAGTAAATAGAAAGTAAACAGATACCCCAAACGCGCCCTTAGTACCGTTCAGAAAGGTCTCTTGATCTGGAATGAAGAAAGCTCCTGAGCACAAGGCCCCCAACAGTAGAAGTTTAAAGAACCAAAAACTGGAAGAAAAAAAAAGGAAATGTATTTAAATGATATTCAAGAAAAGACAAAAGACCTCTTAGAAAATAAACACTGTTAATCCATGATTCTGCCATTGGCAATGTTCTCTCCAAATCAAGGGGAAGTAATTAAGTGATTGAAGAATGACTTAACCCATAATTAGAGAGACTCTATGCAACCTCTGACTGTGCAAAACACCATTTTATTACAGGGTGGAAATGACCCTGGGTGGAGGTCTTGGTACTAGAAATAAACATGTCTCCACTAATTTCTCATTAAGTACCAGGTGTTACAAATAGGATTCCAGCTCTTAGGCAACTGTGTGGTGACAAGTTCCACCTTCCCCCAAATCAACCATTTCAACCAAAGGAAGAACAGTTAGAGGGACTGACAGTAGAAGGGATCTTGGAATACTGTCCTGCATATAAAAAAGAAGAATGACTTACCCATTGTGAATATGAGCTCTACAACTTTTGCTGTTGTTGATATTCAAGGTCAGTAGGCAGAAGATAAAGAAGAAACAAGCCATTCCAAAACAGACTCTATATACTGCAGAATATCCCACCAGCTTCTCACAGGTATCGCCAGCTTTAATGCCTTTACACATATCTTCAAAAAAAGGGATCTGAGGAGAACGTTTAGAAAAGTCATCTGTTAAAACTAGGTAAAAAGATGGGCTGTCATGGAGTGCTGATGCAGCCTACAACTCAAAATCCACAGTGGAAATGGCTCATGTGCATAAAGAAACAAGCTAAGGAAGAAAATCTATCCCTCCAAGACTTTTTCTTAACTTTCTCTTAATCTTTTTTTAAAGATACAGTTCTCATAAATAATACCCAGCCTTTACTTGGCTAAGGTGATTTCTAAAATCCAGCATCAGAATTTTCAAAATTGCATTCTTAATGTATGAGTATACTTTTCTTGAAATATAAATGCACAAAATAAAAAGTGAAATGCTTCCTTTACTATCACCCCAAAATGTTACTGCCCTCTTCAAAAGAGTAAACAATTTGGCAGGTAGGTTATTTTTATCAATTCACACATATAAATGTGTGTGTATGCATATACACAACACACTTATATATACATACACAACACACATACACACACTTACATCATACTATGGTATATATATATAAGATATATATATATAATAGATATTCAAACAGCTTCTTTTTTTTTTTTTGAGTTGGAGTCTCACTCTGTCACCCAGACTGAAGTGCAGTGGCTTGCTCACAGCCACCATAGCCTCATGCCACCACGCCCAGCTAATTTTTCTTAATTTATTGTAGTGATGAAGAATTGCCAAATTGCCCAGGCTGGTCTCGAACCTGTGGGCTCAGGCAGTCCTCTCACCTCAGCCTCCCAAAGTGCTGGAATTATAGGTGTG
>NW_007260607.1:124581-127161 GCF_000164805.1 Carlito syrichta
GCTGCGGTGGCCAGGAGCGGCCACTGCACTCCAGTCTGGGCAACAGAGTGAGACTCTAACGCAAAAAAAACAAAACAAAACAATAAGCCATGAAGATCTTTCCTTAGATACATAAAACCCCACTCCATTCTCTTTAACCATTATATAATATTTTATGGTAAGACTAGATCCAAACTGATAACCATTCCCACATTGATCTTACTTTTTGCTGAGGGGAGGGATTTTTATATATATATATATGTTGTTGTTTACTACCACAAACACTGTTGTGCATGCCTTGCTGCATATGTGTGCATGCCTCAATAAACACCGTTGTGCATGCCTCGCTGCATATGTGCTATTATTTGCTCAGGATAGACCACTGAGTCAGAAATGGAATTACAGGGCCAAGTGGTACAAGTTGGCTATCCCTTATCCAAAATGATTGTGACCAAAAATGTTTCAGATTTTGGATTTTTTTCAATATTTTGGGATATTTGCATTATATTACCAGTTGAGCATACCCCTGAAATATTCCAATGAGCATTTTCTTTGAGCATCATGTTGGTTAGAGGCTATAGTGAACTGTGATTGTGCCACTGACTCCAGCCTAGGCAACAGAGCAAGACTCTGCCTCTAAAACAAACAAACTAATGTAAATTTCAGGTAAACAATGAATAATTCTTTAGTATAGGTATATCCAAAACAATATTTGGAACATAGACTGAATATTGCATGGAACATACTTATACTAAAATATTATTCTTTGGCAAGAGACAAAACTCAAAAAGTATGAGGGCTCAGGATAAACCACCCCAAAATATGACTGTAGGAGACCAGAATATGCCACCCCAAAATATACTTTGGCATATATTAAGCTGGGTATTCTTGAAGCTATAAACACAGGAGTAGCTCTGAAAAGCTGATCTTTTATTTAAAAAAAATTCACATCTTTACAGGAAGCCTACATTAGTTAAGTTTCTGTTTCTGACCACCTTTATTCATCATATATTTTCTTCCATAACTTGTGTCACCACCACTCTTCCAAAGGATGCAAACCTCTATTCCTTCCTGTAGCTCAAAATGCTGCAAGCTGTCATCATCTGACTCTTCTTTAAAATGGTTTTTCTCTGTCATTTCCTAATCCATCTTCTGTCAACTTAATTAGTTTCCCAGTCAAAGAACCAAGAAGGGTTGAAGGAAGCCATTGTTCACTCCTCTACAAAGGCAAGGTCTTGTTGGAAAAGGAAAGGTGTGTGCCACACATAGCAGTTTGGACCTCATACTGTAGGCAGGGGAAAAGCACAGTTTAAGTTAGAATGCCTCTGGCTACAAAGTGTAGGACATATTGGAAAGGGAAAATATTCGAGGCTACTGCTAACAGGTGAAGAAGGTAACCAGTGCAGGAAAAATAGAAATTCTGCAGGTAGAACTCACATTTGGTAGAACTGCATGGATGAAAAGAATGGAATGAAAGGTTGAGGGATGGCTATTTTCTTTTTTTAAGGTGTTACTGTTTGGGGTAGAGGAGGAGTACAGGGTAGGGAACTAAGAGCAGAAGTGGAAAAAGAGAGCAGGAGTTTGAATAGTTTGAGGCACTCTAGGGCATCACTTTGGGGCATCCCAGCAATTAGGCTTGGTCTCTAGGAAGCACCCACACAAATAATGAGAGAAGTCACACAAGTGCTTTCTGAAGGAATCTGGATTTTGAACTGTGTTTCAATGTGAGTGAGCAATCAGCATAGTTAAAATCTTCAGATACTGAAGTAATGGTGAACATACACACAAACTGATAGTTTCAGAGATTCTAATCCAAAACAAAAGTCACACCTGCATGAGAAGTACTGGTAACAAGGAAGAAATGAGGCAGGAAGCTACCTAGGAAACAAGAGCCGATAAGCAAGCGAAGTACTGTCCTAGTACCTCCCCCGACTACCCCAGGGACACCCAACAGGGCAGGGCCTGTGGTCAGGTTGTGTTTGTGGTCAGCACATCCTGAAGAAGAAGGAATTAGGTTGCATTGGGGAATCCCCCAAAATAATGCATGCTCAATAATATGAGGCTATATCCTTCAAATGACCTCAAGCTCATTATACCATCATTATAATAAAATTTGCATGAGGTTTTGTCCCCCCTCCCCCCGAGGGCTTTTCTTAGCAGATTATGGATATTGCACAGTGATAGAGTTACATAAAGACACAAAATGCTATCAAAAATGTCAATCAGTCATTAGAAAGAAACCAACCACTCCCCCTTTACCTTTATAAATAAAAGGCCACAAAATTTGAGAAGCTGGGGCTCTTAAGTCACTCTCATGTTTGAGTTGGCTCCTATCTCTCTGGAGTGTACTGTCACTTTTGCTTAATAATAGTTCTTTGCTTTTGCACTTGGTGTGCTTCAACCAATTCTTTGTTCGAGACATCAAGAACCTGGTAAGCATTGACTTTCCATCCACCTGTCAACAGTAATATTGCTTTCAATATGTAAAAGCAGCCAGGCTTGGTGGCTCAGCCTGTAAACCCGCGCTTTGGGAGGCCGAAGTGAGTGGATTGCCTGAGCCCGCGGGTTCAAGGCCCGCCTGGGCAACTTGGCGAGACCTCA
>NW_007260607.1:127389-133026 GCF_000164805.1 Carlito syrichta
CACTCCAGTCTGGGCGACAGAGTGAGACTCCAACTCAAATAAATAAATAAATAAATAAATAAATGTGTAAAAGCTATATTCATGAAGAAGAAACTACACAATCTCACTCATTAGGCTGTACTTCTATACTGCAAGTCCCCTACACACAAAACTTCAAGTTGTGAACTTTCAGCGATGTGATCATGATGCCAGCCCCTGTATGCCAGTTGTTGTACTGTACTGTACTACTGTACTTTTCAAGGTATTGTAAGACTTAAAATGTTTCCTTTATTTTGCATTTGTTTTTTATGTATTATTTGTGTGAAAAATATTTTAAACCTATCAGAGTACAGTACTATATAACCAATTGTGTTAGTTGAGTACCTAGGCTAACTTTGTTGGACTTATGAACAAATTGGACTTAAGAACACACTCTCAGAATGGAACTTGTTCATATGTAGGGGACTTACTGTGTAGGATTTACTGCCCTATAATATTCATTAAATTATTTTCTTCCTTCCCTCTCTCTTCGACTCTATCAGCAGCACTAATTCCTAAACCATCCTTCACTATAACATGCACATTGGCATCTCTCGTTCACCTATACCAGCTAGACCTTCTCTAGCTCCCCACCCCAAATCCCCTTCTCTCCTTTTCTTCTTCCTCCAAAATCCATCTCAAGGAGAATGCTAATAGCAGCAGGCATGAGCATCTTTGCCATCATTCCCAACAAATCCCCTCCCCTGTTTACTCCATACCACCTGGCATGTGCCCAGAGCCCCCAGGCTCATCAAAGCGTGGCTATGTAGCATCATATATTTATCAAAATAAAAGTAGGCAAATACTGCTCTGAATACTAACCAAGACCTCCTTTATGTTCTGTGGGTGACTCAGCATATTTACCCTACAGTAAAGTGAGTATTTTGGGGCAAAGAACCTCTGATTTGAACAAGCCAGCAGAATTTAGCAAGGGGAATTTGCTCTGATTAAATATTTGCTGTTCCAAAGTTCATCCTGGTTTTGGAAAAAGAAAACATACACCACATATAGATTCTACACCATGGGGTGAAAGGGATGTTGTCTGTTAAGGGTGTTGTCTCTGAAGTCTGGCTTCAGGCACCCAAGAACAAGGCTCATATACTCTGCCTGTGTTGCTCCCGCACATACCTCTGAGAGCAAAGGGTTTCCTCCCAACCCTCAAAGAAACCAAACAAGAAATCACAAATGACCAAGTTAGAACAAACAGTTCCTGCATATTTCCAGTCCTAACTCCACTGCTAACTTGGGCAAAGCTTATATACACACCTTGAGCCTCAATTTCCCCATCTGTAAAATGAAATAATACTACCAACCATCTCATGGAGTTGCCCTGAGAATTACATCAGATAATCCTTGTGAAGTGCTTATAACAGTTTCTATCCCATAGTAGTCATTAGGTTAACTTCCTTCATTCTAAAGCACTATTATATACAAAGGATTATTACGAAATCAGCACGTTACATGATCCACTAACTGATGCATTTCAACTTAAACATGATGGGAAACTGAACATGTTATGACTCAGTAGATGTTCTCTTCTTTACCAAAGGATCCACTACAAATTAACTTTCATTAAGGTGAATCATTCCTTGGTACACATAAGAACTGAGTTCCAAAACAGCATTCACCTATATGTCTTTCAGAGACCTAGTCATCACCCCAAAGAAAGTATATCTGAGTTCGTAAATTAATAAAAACATTTCCAAAACATAAACAAGAGTATTAAGCTCAAAAAGATGGCAATTAGAAACACATTTACAGAATTCTATCTCCATAAGAGAGATACTAGCAGTGTCCCTAAAACAACTTCAATCTCAGGCAAATAAATATAGGAAATTTGGTTGTTCAGGGGCCCAGATGCTTGAAATGTACGGATATTGGGAGTGGTTCTTAAGAAATGCAGAGGGCCGGGCGCAGTGGCATATACCTATAATCCCAGCACTTTGGGAGGAAAGGTGAGAGGATTGCCTGAGCCCATGGGTTCAAAGCCAGCCTAATCAACTTGGTGAGACCTCGTCTCTACAATAAATCAAAAAATTAGCTGGGTGTGGTGGTGCACCTCTATAGTCCCAGCTACTTGGAAGGCTGAGGTGGAAGGATCGCCTGAGCCCAGCAGGTCGAGGCTGGAGTGGCTGGGAGTGTGTCACTGCCCTCCAGCCTGGGTGACAGAGTGAGACAGACTCAAAAAAAAAAAAAGAAAAGAAAGAAATGCAGAGGAAGTAGATGAAAGTCATGGTTCTATAAAATAGTACTAAAGAGATGAGAAAATGTAATTCTTACATTTCTTTTTTTTGTTTGTTTGTTTTTTTGTTTTGTTATTTTGAGTTGGAGTCTCACTCTGCCGCCCAGACTGGAGTGCAGTGGCCGCTCCCGGCCACCGCAGCCTCGACCTGCTGGGCTCCGGCGATCCTTCCACTTCAGCCTTCCGAGTAACCAGAATTACAGGCATGTGCTACCACGCCCAGTTGATTTTTTGATTTATTGTAGAGATGAGGTCTGGCTGTCCAGGCGGGTCTCGATCCCGCGGGCTCAGGCAATCCGCTCACCTCAGCCTCCCAAAGGTGCGGGATTACAGGCTGAGCCACTGAGCCCGGCTAATTCTTACATTTCGTTATGTCAAATTTCTAGGGCATTGAAAGAAGCTGAACTGTAAAGAACATTTGGGCAGCCAGCATGAAGGATAACTTAAATTCACAAAAACTAGAAGAACTACTTGTTCAGGTTCTGTTTAAGATACCTCACTGAACCAGGCTCGGTGGCTCAGCTTGTAATCTCGCACCTTTGGGAGGCTGAGGTGAGTGGATTGCCCGAGCCCGTGGGTCCGAGACCTGCCTGGGCAACTTGGTGAGACCTCATCTCTACAATAAATCAAAATGAGCCGGGCGTGGTAGCACGCGCCTGTAGTTCCAGCTACTTAGAAGGCTGAGGTGGAAAGATCGCCGGAGCCCAGCAGGTCAAGGCTGTGGTGGCCAGGAGAGGCCACTGCACTCCAGTCTGGGTGACAGAGTGAGACTCCAACTCAAAAAAAAAAAAGATACCTCACTGGCGGGGCTCAGTGGCTCATGTCTGTAATCCCAGTACTTTGGGAGGTGAGGCTAGAGGATTGCCTGAGCCCGGGGGTTCAAGATCAGCCTGGGCAACATGGTGATATCTTGTTTCTACAATAAATCAAAAACTTAGCTGGGTTTGGTGGCATGTGCCTGTGGTTCCAGTTACTTGGAAGGCTAAGGTGGAAGAATTGCCTGAGCCCAGCAGGTAGAGGCTGCAGTGGCTATGAGCGTGCCACTGTACTCCAGTCTGGGTGACAGAGTGAGACTTCAACTCAAAAAACAAAAAGATACCTCACTTGAATTTCAGAACCTAGATCCTCTCAGTCTGCCTCTCCCTTTCTGATATTCCACTCATCCTCAAACTTTCCCAGATGGTTTGTCTCCATGAAATAATTTTGTGGTCCATGACATTGATGTCTGCCTTTTACCGACTGTGGAAATAGCTACGAAATGGGAAAAGCTGAAACCAGTTTCCATCCTCCCTCAGACAGCCTCCAGGCAACTAAGGCTTATCTCTCAAAAAGTGACTACCTTTGAGGTCCTTTGGGGTATCTGGGGCTATTTAAAAAACAGTAACAACAACAATACTCCCTTCTCTTTTGTTTGGATAGCTGAACATTTTTAAGAGAAAAATCTACATTGTATCATTATTAAAAACCAAAAGAGGTACTAAAATCCCACACCTTGAACTCTGAATACTAACCAAGACCTCCTTTATGCTCTGTGGGTGAATCAGCACATTTGCCCTACAATAAAGTGAGTATTTTTGGTCAAAGAACCTCTGATTTGAACAAGCTAGCAGAATTTAGCAAGGGGAATGAATTCACAGACACACAGAGAAGTGGGATATACAAGTTGCTTTATTAAACAAAGAAGAATACACTCCCAAGAAAAGGGAGCAGGCAGAAACAGTTCATAGCAAGCTGCTGTTTCTACACCAAAGTTTTGTTCTTAGGGGTACTGAGGAGTGGGCTTAGAGGTGGGCTTTTCCTGGAAGTGGGTGGTCTTGAATAAGGGCTTAATGTTCCTAAACAATAACTATTCAGAAACTCAAAAGCATGCTAAGACAGGGACTGAGATGTAGCTCCTCTTCTACCACATTCTGTCGGGATCAAACAGCCACACCTACATGAGTTAGGGAATCACTCTAATTAAACTGTTAAACAATAACGCTTTGGTCCAAAGAAGACAACTCACAGGACTGATTATGATGGAAGAAGGGCTCTTCTGCAACAGTGAAACAGGAGTCAACTCAGTTCAATCTCCATGGAGAGAATTAGGTAAAATTGAAGGCAGAATGTACAAATGAGAACCATGACAATTACTGATCTTGAAGAAGAAACAGAAGTTGTTCCCAGTGAAAAATTATGTGGTTCTTGAAAGAGGCAACAGAACAGGAGGGACTGGGGGCCACAGAATGGATACGGTCCTGTTTGTCTATCCCATGTGGCCTGTGAGTGAAGGTAGAGAAAACTCAGCCTAGGAACCCTGATTTTTAGCTTGGCAGGACAATCATGGACAGGAATCATAGAAGAGCAGTTTTGGGGTGGTAGGGCAGTAATTCACTTAATGACAGGTTGCATTGGAAATGTCTATATTAGGGAGAAGAGTAGGAAGCTAAACAAGAGTGCTCTAGAAAGACTGCTGGACTAGAGACAGGGGTTTGGTATTGGCCTGCAGAGACACAAAGGAGAAAATCAATAGTAGATAAACTCATGGGAAAGGAATATGCAGGGAGACAGAGGTGAACTGAGACGCCTGCAGGATGCAAACATTCGGGGACTGGGAAGAAGAAAAAAGTCCAAGGAGAAAATTGAAAAGGTACAGAACAAGAGAGACGTTCAAGAAGCACAGAGTAGTGCTCAGCAGTGTCCGGTATGGCAGAGAGGTCAAATGTGATGAGGACTGAGATATAACACTGGATTTGGCAGCAAGGATAGTTATCTGAAACCTTGGTAAGAATGTTCTCTAGAGCAGAGGAACAGCAGCTGGGCTGCAGACTACTGCAGAGATAGTTGGGAAGTGAACCTGGTGAGCACTTTATCCATGATTCTGAGAAATATAACCACAAAGAGGGTTCAAGGATTGTTAAACATTTTACTTATTTGTACTTATATAGGTAATATATAATTATATTCTTCTTGCTAAAAAAAAATGTAAATTACCACAAAGATACACATAACCAAATCTCCTTGACATTTTTACCCTAATCTTAATGTGACCTCCAGGTTCAGGCGCACCTTTCCAGATTCTTTGCTGTGCCATTATTCTTTGTTCATTTTGTCTTGCAGATTGGTGCATGTTCAGCACATAAAACTATTTGCATCTTTTTAAACCACTATACAGAATTCTACAATCTGGACCAACCATAATTTAGTTTGTTACCCACTACTACAGGTAGATATTTTGGTTGTTTCTGATTTTTTCACTATTATAAATAAAGTACAACAGATATTATCTTTATTGCATGCATACCTATGTACACATATGAAGTGTTGGGAGGAGAGAACATGAGAAAGTGAATGCTGGGTACATTTTTTTTTTTTTTTTTTGAGTTGGAGTCTCACTC
>NW_007260607.1:133146-154090 GCF_000164805.1 Carlito syrichta
TTGATTTATTGTAGAGATGAGGTCTCGCTGCCCAGGCGGGTCTCGAACCCACGGGTTCAGTCAATCCACTCACCTCAGCCTCCCAAAGGCGCGGGATTACAGGCTGAGCCACAGAGGGAGCCGGCTTGCTGGGTACATTTACATTTGAATAGATACTACCAAACTCTCCCTAAGGCAGGTTCCAGAAACTCTGGGGTTGGGGATAACAGGGGGTAGGAGAGAAGGCAAACAGAGCTACACATACTATCTCTCCACCAGGTACTCCTCTCAGCTATCCAGGGTCCGCACGTCAGTCCTGATTTCTGAGGGTCTTTGTCCATAAGCATAGCCCCCAAAATCAAAGTAGGGGAATGAAAGTGGTGGGACCTTCTGAGTCCAGACACAAATCTACTCCTAACCCCAGAGACAACTTAAAAATCGCAACTATGAAGGTCTAGATTTTTGTTTTGGCTGGAAAATATAGTCATGGTCCTGCACAGAACACAGGTCTAACTGGTGACATTGTGCTGCCCTGAGATGAACAAAGCTGACTGAAAGTTATCTCTTGAACAAAGAGATGTGAAATTTCTATAAGGAGAGGACTAAATGCTGAACAGGCAGCCCTTTCTATTCTTTCCACTTAGAGTAAAGACTTGTTTATAGCCTAAATGATCCCCAAAGCTTTCTTCTTACATGTGTGATAGGAATTCAGTGGTGGCATATTATTTGCAAATTCAACTATTTGTGATAGAGTAGACAAATTAGGCTAGGAAAATCTCAGGGCTGTAGGAAAGTTCCAAGCTCACTGACGCCTGTAGCAACTGTTGCAAAACCACAAGCAAGTGGTCTAGGAAACTTCACACCTACCTGTTAGACTCTTAACAGATAGGCCTCAGATAGGCCTGTAGTCCATTTATCCACGATGCCTGTGGTCAAGTCAATCACCAAGGCAGGAACTAGTTTAGAGATGTCCCCCATCCCCTGACCATGTACATCAATAGCCAAGCTTGACCTAAGATAACCATAACCTACTTTTACCTTCATTGTAATACTATTAACATAAAATTACCCTAGGGAAGCCTCCCTCTCTCATCAAACACCCGATGCCATGACAGTACCAGTGTGATTCTTATGGCTTGAAACTCATCCTTCTGACATAGAGAAGAAATAAACCCTAAGACCACCCACTTCCAGGAAAAGTCCACCTCTAAGCCCACTCCTCAGTACCTCTAAGAACAAAACTTTGGTGCAGAAACAGCAGCTTTCTATGAACTGTTTCTGCCTGCTCCCTTTTCTTGGGAGCATATTCTTCTTTGCTTAATAAAGCAACTTGTATATCCCACTTCTCTGTGTGTCTGTGAATTCATTCTAAACATGAACACATGAACCTGTTGTCAACCATCTCATACCAGGAACAGCATCCTTCCTCCCTGGTAACATTTGCATAACTGTCTTCTATAAATAATTTTTTTAAGGTTGTGAAGGTGGTTCACACCTGTAATCCCAGCAGTTTGGGAGGCCATAGCAAGGAGGACTGCTTGAGCCCAGGAATTTGAGATCAGTCTAGGCAACATAGCAAGACCTTGTCTCTACAAAAAAAATTTAAAACTTAGCTGAGTGTGGTGGCACATTGCCTGTAGTACCAGCTACTTTGGAGGTTGAGGTGGAAGGATTGCCTGAGACTAGGAGACCAAGGCTGTGGTGAGCTGTGATCATACCACTGAACTCCAGCGTGGGTGACACAGCGAAACCCTGACTCCCAAAAAAAAGAAAAAAAAAACCAAACTATTTTTAAAGCTCAGTGGGGGTGGGGCATACCTCATCAACAAGGGTACCTGCATAATGAACATTTATTTGTATATTTAACCCCGAGTTGTACCCCACATCTTTAAAATAAAAAATTTTTTAAAGAAAGAGAAAAAAAAGTTTGGTGAAATGAGTGTTTGCACGTGCATTCCTCATTCCATACTATATACTACATGACATGCTTATCTACAAGTGTTACAGCACAGGGCTTTATCATCCACTCACTCACTCTCATCCACTCTGGGTAGGCATTGCTCTAGGATAGGGGGATACATGCTGTGAACAAAACAGGTTAAAAGTCTACACTAACAAGGAGTTAACTTTCTAGTGAAATGCTATATACACAAAGTCATGTGCTCTACTTCAAAGATATTTCAAATATTTTCATGGTTAATTTGGATGATTCATGATTTTGGCTTTAGGCAGGACATCAGAACCTAACATTCCTCTCCCCCAAAATAGGACTATACTACACCATACTTTTAACCTCAAGACTTGAGAGCCCCTTTAAGATAGTGAGGGACCGACACCATGTGATACAGGGCTTAGACTCTTGTGTGTATATTTCATATACATTGTGAGCTTATATAAAAATGGTTTTATAAGTTCTTTCTTTCTTCCTACCAACCTTTCTGCCTGTGCTTTTCTTTTTCTCTTTGCCTCAGCAGTTAACTACAAAGTCAGGATGTGAGCACTGGCCAGCACCAGCAGGGCACTAATAATAATAACAGTTCCAGAAAGGAGTTGCCTATCCTTGATTTTAGCTTACGCTAGCAGCTGTTGCATGACTCCCCTACCTCAAGAAATGCAGACAGCAGAGGATTATCAAATTTGGAGTTGAGTTGGAGAGCAGTGAAAAAATTAATGGAGAAGTCCCCACTTTCTGAGACACCCAATAAACGCTTATCTATTTCTTTGTTTGGGGAGCAGCTTCATCATCCCTTTGGACAATGCCATCTCCCTTTTGCTTGTACAGAAGTCCCACTAAAGCCTTGCCTAGTTACTTTTAACTTCAGCTCAGTTACGTTTCTATCATTTTTGTGCTAAAAGAGTCTGTTCGTCAATAACACCTTGACCAGCCTGGGTAACATAGTAGGACCCTGTCTCCAGCTGCCTCCCCCATTTTCTTTAGTTAAAAAATTCAACTAATTTTTTTAAAGTTAGTTTTAAAAAAATAATAATTAAAAAAAAAAAAAAAAAAGATTTGCAAGCCAGCTCTAAAGTGGGGACCAGGACGAGGCAGATGTTTTGGTTTCGGACCCGTAGCATCTTTCCCATTAACATCAGACCTGGCTTTGAGGGTCCCCAGCAGCTGGAGAACAGTGATACGAGACACTCATTTTCTCTATCCTTACTTCTTCCAGATCACCAAAATACTTACTTGGTTTGAATTGTTAAACAAAGTTTATGGGAGACCATTGTTTTTGACTCCTACACTAGGTTCCCAGATGGACAGACCAAACCAGAATAAAGTCACTTGTGCTAAGGTCACACTGAACTTTGAAACTAGCTAGTTTTATTAAAAAAACAAGCAATTTTATTCCATCTGAGTCTACCTAACAAGGAAGTCCTCTGTTTTAACCCTTTGTTCTCTGATTTTCTACCTATAAAGTCAATTCCCCCTGTTTAGTTAACAGGAATATTCATTTTTTTATATCCTAGAATCACAAATAAAGTCCAATGAGATCTTTCAACTAAATGTGTTATAATTTTGTCTTTTGACAGGATAAAGGCTTATTTTTTTAACCTGTAAATGATTTACCATTTATTTCAAAGTACCATGTACAATAACAGACACATTAAACATGTCAATACTAAATTTATTGCCACGTCTACACAGCATGTGGTTCACACAGTCCAGTCAGTTACCTGCAGCTTAGGTAAGAACTCTGGTACTCTGAGAACAAAGTTTAGGCCACTGAAGTTTACTTTTTAGCGAGAAAGGACAATAACTTCATATAATGCGTATAAAGCCACTAGGGGTCTAACACAGGAGTCAGCCAATGACAGCCAGTGAGGAGATCCAGTAAAGTTGTATTGGAACACAGCCACGTTCATTTGTTGGCATGTCGTTTGGCTGCTTCTGCACTGTGGTGGCATAGCTAAGTTGCTACAGAGACCACAGAGTCTACAGTGTGTCCTAGCTGACTCTTTGTGGACGTCTGCCCACCCTTCATTACCAGGAAAAATAGCTGAGAAGTTCTACTGAATTGTTAACTGCTGAAGTACAAATTAACATTTCAAAAGCAAGTGACAACTGGTGATAACTTACTCTACAGATCAAAAGCCAAAGGAGCAGCTCACTTGGGGTTGGTTGTCTTCAGGGTATCCCAACCCTCCACTCCTGCCTTCTCCAGAGCAGTCCTCAAGAGAACTTGGGCCAGGCGTGAATCAAGCTGTTAAGTCTCTTATAAGTCATTTTTCAAGCAGTGAATTAAGGACCTTAATTTATCTGCCCAAAAAGCTTTTTTGGGGTTGGCAGGGGGGCAACAAGGGGAGAACATGTCTATGAGTTTCCAGTGTCATCTTTGTGTCTCAGAAGCCCTTAACAGCTCACACAGAAAAAGTCCTCACATCTATTACAAAAATAAAACCCACACTGTGGAACCAAAAATAAAACCCACACCCGCAAAGTCAAAAGATAATTTTAGACTTATTTGGAGACGATAGAGATAGTCTCACTGAAATTTAAAAACCACACCCCCCCCCAAATACACAAACCCTTGGGGATTAATACCTAACCCTGCTGAAAAGGCAATTGCCTCCATTCCCTTTCACAAACCTCCTACTCCCCAAGGTTCTTGGTCTCTAGATCTCCAAAGAACATGGAAAAGAGCATTCCTGAGCTACCATGTAACCCCAGAGGTCAGCAGAGCCATGGCTGAGCTGACACCACTGTCCAATATTTGCTAAAGAAGTTCACATATTTTTGGCTTTCAGACATACACAGTCCAACCAACATCAGGGATCCTTCCAGACACACTTGCCAAACTGTCCTCTTTCTCCTACCGAGGTCTAGTCTCTGGGGACAACAACCATGTGGTTTTTTATACTTATAGCCCCAGCACCTCTCAGGTTGCACAACACCTACATTTGAATGAATGATTGAGCTCCATGAGCTAAACAAACTTTTTAAAGAATGAACTTAGATTACAGTTTAATCAAGTCACAAGATCACCCTATTAAACTCTGTAAAGAATACCAAGATTCAACAATTCCCAATATTTATGCATTGTTTCCTGTTCCCATCATTTTGAGGCTATGTTGTAACCTTTCTTTGTCTGTTCTCACTGGCCCCATTTTCACAATGACTGACAAGGTTCGATTCCAACTGCAGGTTACTGTTCTATTATCTACAGGGTATTCCAAGGCTCTGTCTTTTGGACAGTTGCTTAACAGGTGCTTTAGATGATCACAGAAAAAGCTTTAGAAAAATGCACATTCTCACATCTTATCATTATCTCCCTCCCACAGCCAGACCAATTCTAAAGGAGATCCAGCTAACATCTGTTGCTCCCCAAAAGGTTCTGGATAACAGATTCTCACATACCAAGGACAGTAAATATTTTTCTTATTTTCTGCCTTCTGGCAAGCTCATGATTACTGGACAGAATCAAACCTCTTTGTCCTTGGTTCAGGCTCAAAAAAAAGATTCTCAACAGGATATCCATTAGTTCAAACCTCTGCCTAACAAAAATCTGCTTTCCTACCACCGTTTGCCAACATTTGTTTTCATGGGGGAGGATGAGGCCCCAGTCATGAGAGGGACTCTTCCTTTCTTCCCATGTTATGTCTGGGTAGAATTTAGACCAAAGAAAAAACTGTTTGGAAACATGTGTCCCCAGAGTCACCCTTACTTGGAAGGGAGGGGACCCAGAGGATTTAAGAGGTAAAATCTCATTGTCAGCTCCCACAGGCAAACTCAGAGCCCACAATGAGAATTCCCCCTTGGTGTTCTATACTGACTTGAGGTTCGATAGCCCCAACCCACTTTTAGCCTTACAAACTTCTTCCTTGATACACTTGACACATGTAAGGTATGAAAGTACTGTCAACTCAGTTGTGGTTGAAAAAGAGAATGTTTGAAAAGCATTAAATTTCAGTAGGATTAAAAACTCTCCAGAATCAAAGAACTAGGTCAGCGATATTCTTATTTTGCTCATTTGATACTTGTTCTAACACACACACACACACACACACACTCACTCAAAAACATAAAAAGATAACTGAGAATGGAGAATTCTACCTGGAGCTTTAAGGTGCCTACAGCAGCCCCTGATGCAGGACTCAGGTGCACCATACTCTGCAGATTCATCAGAAAATACTAAATGCAAAACAGGAGCCAGACATTCCAGTATCCACATGAATACCTCTCATTCTATGCTGGGACAAACTGCACAGTGTTTTGAAAAGGAGTGGAATATT
This sequence comes from Carlito syrichta, assembly GCF_000164805.1. Classification (NCBI taxonomy): domain Eukaryota; kingdom Metazoa; phylum Chordata; class Mammalia; order Primates; family Tarsiidae; genus Carlito; species Carlito syrichta. Next base: position 139,357 of record NW_007260607.1, read on the forward strand.
TTTCAATGAGGTCTGTTTGCTTTACGAAGACAGTTATACCAAACACAACCTAGGTACTATTTTACGTGCAAAGTCACTGAATAAATAAATACTAGGTTTGTGGCTACCCCTATTTTCTACTTCAGACTAACAGTCCTTCCTTGAGCTCAGCTTTTGGTCATCCCAACAGGAAAGAGGCAAGTGGGGAAGATGAGAGCCCTGCTGAAGAACCCAGGTGATGCTATTTCCAGAGGAATACTTCTCCTTCACCACTGGACCTGGAAGAAAGTTTAGGACTCAGAAGGAAGAATATGTGTGTTAAAAGGCTTTTACTGTGACTTCTGTGACATCTGAACCACAAGCAAGTTTAGTCACACAAGCAGGAGAAGCACTGGTCTGGGGTTCTAATCCCAACTATACCTAGTGTCTCAGCCCTGACAAGACACTTCACTTCCTGGCCACGTCCTCTCACCTGTCAAATGACCAGCTAGTTAAGATTACCATGTAGAGCTGGGCTCGGTGGCTCAGCCTGTAATCTCGCGACTTTGGGAGGCTGAGGTGAGTGGATTGCCTGAGCCCGCGAGTTCAAGACCCGCCTGGGCAGGCGAGACCTCATCTCTACAATAAAATCAAAAAATTAGCCGGGCGTGGTAGCGCGAGCCTGTCATTCCGGCTACTCGGAAGGCTGAGGCGGAAGGATCGCCGGAGCCCAGCAGGTCGAGGCTGCGGTGGCTGGGAGCGGCCACTGCACTCCAGTCTGGGCGACAGAGTGAGACCCCAACTCAAAAAAAAAAAAAAATTACCATGTAGGACTTTTCCACTTTTAAAAATTCCAACAGTTTATTCAAATTATATCCTATACAATATATCCATGTAACAAAATCATACTTGTATCCCACAAATTTATATATATTAAAAAAAGAATCATACCCTTAAAAAGATCATTATTTTCTGTGTATGACACAATGCCACATTATATCTGCTGTCTCTTCATAAGGTAAGGAAATTGATAAATGCGAACTGCATTCTTTTCTTCACTCATCTCTTTAACTAGGGGGCTTTTTTTCAGGTATTTTTCAATCTCTGGAACTAGCACAAGAAGAGTTTCCCACAGACAATATTTATTATAATGTCTTCATATGCCTCTTAAAAAAGGAAATAAAGTAGCTCATCTAACAAATTTCAGAGTCACAAACACATTGGATCAAAAAGCTCTGTCAATTCCAGGAACCACTGAAATATTGTAACATGCCACTGGGAACTGACTAAAAGATGTACTTAAAAACAGTCTTTTAAAAATGTATGTTGATTTTAAGGAAAGTAGTTCATCTATAGTCACTTCACTGTGGTGACCCCAGAATTTCGAAATAGGAGACCACCTGGGAGAACTACAAGCAGCAAACAGCATCTTCATCTCCATCACGGAACTAGCTATCTGCAAAAAGAAGTCTGAGGGAATCTGGGGACATTCAAGAGCTTTCCAAGTTCAAATAAGGTGAATGGAATATACAACAACATCAGGGAGCCTGGTGTAGCTGAATGTTGAGTAGAAACCTAAGGCTTTTATGACCTGTCTGGGAAACCGTATATGGTCAGGATTGCATCAAGAAAAGGAGGGATGACCAGGCATGGTGGGTCATACCTGTAATCCCAGAATTCTGGGAGGCTGAGGCTGGAGGATTGCTTGATACCAGTTTGATACCAGCCAGAACAACATAGTGAGATGTCATCTCTACAAAAAAAAAAACTGTTTTAAAATTACCCAGGGGTGGTGGTGGCACCCACCTGTAGTCCTAGCTAATTAGGAGGCTGAGATGAAAGGATTGCCTGAGCCCATGAGTTCAAGGCTACAGTGAGTAACAAACGTGCCACTGCACTCCAGCCTGGGAGACAAAGTGAGGCTCTCTCAATCATACACACAGACACACACACACAGACAGAGACACACACACACACACACGGGGAATGGAGGGAAAAAGAATCTATCAGTGTCCTGAAGCACTGTCCAGAATGAAGGGTGTCCTTATTAGCAGATGTACTTATAGGAATAATCAAAGCTAGGAGTGTATGAGCTGCCCCAGGGAAAACAAGCAAACAATAAGAGCAGAGGGCATGTTTAAGACACAGGCAGGGCCAGGTGCAGTGGCTCACACCTGTAATCCCAGCACTTTGGGAGGCTGAAGCAGGAGGATTGCTTGAGCCCAGGAGTTCAAGAACTGTTCCCTACCATGGCCAGGAAGAAAATCTGGGGGCTGCACAGGTCATCTGTCCATTCTTCTCCAATGCAGGTATCAGAGGTCACTATTCCCCAAGAAATAAGAACCTTCTGTTCTTATCCCTCTCCAGATGCTCACATTGCTTCCCAGAGTGTCCACGCCTGAATCTGCCTCAAACACAGAAGTCACATCTTGAGAGGCTTTACTCTCACCCTGTTTTTCCTTTCAGTTTGCATTCTAAAATGGATTTGTAATCCCTCAGGCATCAAACTTCTTGAGTCTGCTTAAATATGTGGTTAATGTCTAGAATGACCTGCAAAAAAACAGCTATGTTTTAAGGTCGGAAAACACTCCAAGAGAAGACAGAAACCATGCCCCATTCAATCTGCATAGTCAAGCATTCTCTGAGCCAAAGTCCTCCAGAGAAAGAGAAAAGAAGCAGGACAGGGTTTGGCCCAGCATACCCTTGCAGTACCCTCTCACTCAAACTTAAACACAGGCCACATTCTGAAACCAAGGCAAAAACTAAGAATAACACAAAAGGGAGCTAACCCCCATGCTCTTAGCCCACATATCAAAGGCCCACGTGACTGACAGAATGCTGGGTGGGAGGCAACTGGGCCATACAAGTATCCAGTTCTTTCTCCTCCTCCTAACATATTTTCAGGCACTTCCACAGGCGAACTAAGAGGTGGTGAGGATTCCAGCAGGAGCTCAGTATGCGTCCCTACAAGGGGACCTTTCAACATGCACCCAGCTAGCACTGCCTAAGGATGAGATCAGCCTCTACACTACAGGCCACCAAACAAGCTGACTTTGTGGCCAGATGGCCAACCCCCTGTGAGGCATTAAAGATGGAAAAGGATTAGCTTCACCCACAGGGACCACATTCCCTATCCAAATCATTAAATCATTAAAAATAGAGGGTACATTCAGGGGACAGGCATAGAAACCTTTACAAGCGCCTCTGTGAGGCATCAGGGTTGCCCCTTCCCTGTCTCTCTCCTTCCCTCCTTCCCTCTGATCCCTGAACCCAAGTCACCCAGCAAATATATTACCACCACCACCACCATCAGGCTCACCTTCCAAAATACCTCCCTCTGCTTCCACGATGGCAGTGTCCTGCTCAAGAATCTATAATAACTTCCCATTTGCCGTAAGACCTCAACCTAGCACTAAATTCCTGCAAGCTGTGGCCATTTTACCTATTCCTGTCCTCTGCCTTCTACATGTGCCTTGTTCTTGCTCTCTCACCTTCTCTCTAGTGTCACAGCCCAGTAGCTAAGAACATATTCAAACTGAGTTCAAATTCCAGTCCCACCATTTAGGAGCTGGAGACCTTGGGCAAGGAAATTAAATGCTTCAATGCTCTAGTTTCTCCATCTGCAGAGCAGAATAATGATGGTACCTACTGTTCAGGTGAGTACAGTGGTGATGAAGTAAGAAAACACAGGTAAAATGGTTAGAATAAAACATGACATATGGTATCACCCGGTAAACATTAGATATTAAAATACCTGTTAGTATTCATACAAGCCTTTCCTAGCAACACCAGTCAACATCTGCTTCTATGAACAGACAGACACAGATACTGGCTGCGATTGTTAGGCACTGTTTCATAGGGCAGGTCACTTGGATGGGAATCAGGTGTTACCTGTATTATTAAATTCATGTCCTAAAACACATACCTATGACTCCCAAATTGTCTCTGCCTCCAATGATAATGTTTCTGATAAGTTTACCACTGAGAGACACGATATATTTGCATAGTTACAGATTTTGTTTCTTGGATGCAAGGCCTAATTCTACCAAGACTAAAAACTTCCTTTTTTTTTTTTTGAGTTGAAGTCTCACTCTGTCGCCCAGGCTGGAGTGCAATGGCATGCTCATGGCCACCACAGCCTTGACCTGCTGGGCTCAGGTGGTCCTTCCGCCTCAGCCTTGCAAGTAGCTGGAACTACAGGTGTGCGCCACCACCCCTGAATAATTTTTTTATTTATTGTAGCAACGGTGTCCTGTCAAATTACCTGGGCTGGCCTTGAACCCTAGGTCAGGCAATCCTCTCTTCCTCGGCCTCCCAAAGTGCTGGGATTATAGGCATGAGCCACTGTGCCCAGCAAGACTAAAAACTTAAGAGCAGGGATCATACCCCATTTGGTGCACATGAGAGTTCCCAACACAAGTCAATGCTTGTTGAATTTAAAAAGATAGCATGGTGTGACTTGAAAAACATGGGAGTAGTACTTGGGAGATGAAATGGACCCTCAGAATAAGATTTAAAACCTACTCTTTCAGTGTTCCTACTTTCACATGTCTTGCCACTAATACAGACAATTAAACCACAGTGTTGGTGGGGCAAATACAACAAGACGAAGTGGGATCTGAGTCAGGCTAAGGAGGCAGCCTCCATTCTTGGTCTCTCTACCTCAAATCTTCTATAGTGCTTTAACCATCCTTTCACATGGCAGTCATTAATTCTACCTTGTTTTAGGTCTTCAAAGACTTCACACCATCTCTTCTGAATGATAAGCTCCATTTCTCACAAGTTTGAATGCCCCATAGCTACCATGACAGTGCCTTACTGAGGAGATATCCAATGTTTAAAGTAATCCAGAGGGAAATCTAAATTTCACAAGTTTTGATAGCAGTATCCACTATATCCAAGATTATACAACCACAATTATAAAAGCACTGCCCAACAGAAAGTTTCAAAGGGCCTTCTTTAACTAACGAATAACAATATACAGAGTGCTTTTAGGAAAATGGATACTGTGAAGCACCTGAGTGCATTGAAAATAGTCATAGTTTCAGCATAGGTTGGGGGTGAACACTTTCTCAGGACAATGTTATCCCCATCGTGAGGCCCATTAGAGCCCACTCCTGGCTTCCCTCCACCTCCTCACTTATATTGCTGGAAGATGCAGCACTGAGTGGTAAGCGTAGGGGAAGTTACAGCTAGCCTTGCCTCTTCTTTCCTTAGGATAAGAGCTGCCCCCATGGAATCTGTATGTTCTCTCTCTCTCTCCCTTTGCAAAGGAAGTCTGCTCTGCTCTCATTGATGGTGCCCTGCTGGGAAGGTCTGACTTGTTTGGGAGTTTAGTAGAAGGAAGCCCACCTTCCTGCAGAAATGAGCCACATAGTTTCACAACAGTTTTGAGCAATAAAGGTGATGCATGGCAACTACCTGCTGACATTTTAGTGTATATATATGTATATATATATATGTATATATATATATATATTGGTCAATTTGTTCAGAACCTGGGAGGGGAAGAATGATGTTAATTACTGGGCTTCCTCAGAAACCCCACCATACTCCCCTGTAACCAGGCTGATTAAGAGACTTACTATGGGAGAAAAGGGAAATTCCAGAAAAAGATCCCATGTGTCTTCATCAGCATCACATGCCAGGCCTACTTTTGCATACACTGCCTGAGAAATAGCTGAAAATCGACTCCTCGCCCTAATAGACACAACCCACCATACAAGTGACCTGTCTAGAAAGGTTAAAAATGCCCCATAACCCATTCCCCATTTTCTGTGAGAATAATAAGCTTTATCATACTTCTCATACAAGCCCAAATTAAGTATTTATAACAACTGCTACTTAAAATACTAGCAGCCATTTTTATTACAAGGGAAAAGACAGAAGCTGTGAAAAAAGACTATATTTCATCAGGTACAGTTATAAACAAGGCTAAGACAAAACACACAGTCCTCTGATATAAACATTTTCCATTAAAAGCATCAGATTGCATCTATACTACTACTAGAGGTCAAGTCATTGAATGGCTTGCTTGTTTGTCCAGAAAGCACTGAATGGGCTTCAGAAAGGTTCAGAGAAAGCAGATATACCCCAAAATACACGGAATGGTTGGTCCCCTTCTCTAAATCATGTTTCCCACATGTCTTTATCAAACATCACAAGTAGGATGTTGGTCAGACACAATAGCTCACGCCTGTCATCCCAGCATTATGGAAGGTCAAGGAAAGAGGATTGCTTTAGCCCAAGAGTTCAAGACCAGCCTAGGCAACATAGTGAGACTTCATCTCCACAAAATAAAAAAAAATTTAAAACAAAATTAAAAAGAGAGTCAAGCTGGGCCCGGTGGCTCAGCCTGTAATTCCAGTGCTTTGGGAGGCTGAGGTGAGTGGATTGCCTGAGCCCGCGGGTTCGAGACCCGCCTAGGCAACTTGGCGAGACCTCATTTCTACAATAAATCAAAAATCAGTGGTAGCACGCGCCTGTAGTTCCAGCTGCTTGGAAGGCTGAGGTAGAAGGATCGCCGGAGCCCAGCAGGTCGAGGCTGCGGTGGCCGGGAGTGGCCACTGCACTCCTGTCTGGGCAACAGAGTGAGACTCCAACTCAAAAAAATAAATAAACAAAATTAAAAAGAGAGAAATAGGAAGAGTTTAAGAGACAAACTTACATGCTCTTTCATCTTGGTGGCCACAGTTGTTGACATCATGATGCAGCAGAGGACGACAACTAGGATGAAGTAGATGGCATACATGAGGCGGGTGCTGCAAGACTGTCGGATCTTGGGACAGCAGTCACAGCAGAGGGAGCAGCCTGCCGACCCACAGCAGCAGGCCAGCTATAAAAGGAACACAAAACATCCTGTAGAATATAGTGTTATGACATCATAAGAAATACAGCCAAGTGCAGCAACTCACGCCTGTAGTTCTAGCTACCCAAGAGGTCAACTTGGGAGAATTGCTTAAGGCCAGGAGTTCAAGATCAGCCTGAGCAACACAGTGTGTGTGTGTGTGTGTGTGTGTGTGTGTGTGTGTGTGTGTGTGTGTGTGTGTGTGTGTGTAAACTCTGGAAGTTCCTGAGTGATAGAGGTGAAAGGAAAATGTTTTGTTATTAATAATAAGCCCCTTTCAACCATACCAGAGCTTATGTCAACAAGAGGACTCTTCAAGGGCCGCTGAATAGCCTCAGGTAGAAGAAGGCTGGTTGCCAGCATAACCAACCACCTGGTTAGGCGATTGGGACTTTAAGGCTCACTCCCTATCCCCATGGAAGAGGGAGGACTGGAGATTGTGCTAATTACCAATGGCCACTGAATACACCAGTCATGTCTACATATAACAGCGCCTACATAAAAGCCCTAATCAGGTGGATTCAGTGCTTTCAGGTCAGTGAGAGCATCCATGTGCCAGTAGGATGACCACTCAACTCCATGGAAACAGAAGGTTCCTGTATTTGAGACCTTCCAGACCTCCCTGTGTACTGCCTCATCTGGCTATTAATTCATATCATTTATAACAAATTAATAACAAGTAAAGAGTTTCCCTGAGTTCTGTGAGTCATTCTAGCTGATTATCAAACCTGAGGAAGGGGTCATGGAAACCTGTGATCTTATAACTGGAAGGCCTAGACTTGCAATTGGCATCTAAAGTGGGTAAAGTCCTCTAGAACTGAGGCCTTAACCTATGGGGTTTGTACTGACGCTAGATAGTGTCAGAACTGAATTAAACTGAAGGGCACTCAGCTGGTGTCATATACTGAGCCAGTACTTTACAGATGTATTTACTCTGGCATTCTGCAGGTGGACCTTCTAAGTTACAAGTTGGCCATTCTTCACAGGCACCTTGACCACAGGGCACGCAGTTCCGTGTGTGAGCTAAGCTACCATGAGAATTGGTCTGGTGCTGTCTTTAATGATAAGTACTAATGGCTTAGGAGATACCCCATAATTACACAGAAAAGCCAGTTCATCTGAAGCACTATAATTACTACCCTAGACAAAAACATTTCTGAAATCAGCCAAGAGCAAGAGAAGCCAAGAACTTTTTAAAAAAGAAAAAATGTAAGGTGGAAAGAATATGGAAAATAAGAAGTTAGGCCCAAGATAGGAACTTCTCAAAATCCACAAGCCTAAGAATGTATTATATGAACACCCAAGGATATATGCTGGGATGGAAAGGCTATGCTTGCAGCCTCCACCTTTACAGGAAGCATTGAGAGTGTGTGAGGTAAAATTTGAAAGAATAGGTGCCTCTCATACCACAGCTTGCCAGAGCTTCACACCTAAAATGGTAAGCTTTTGAGGCTAGTAAGACTTGAGCCCAGAGAAGCACAGAGCTCCTGTTGTACCACTAACAGCACACACATCTTTTATTTGGGTGAACCCAATCTTTCATAAGGTATAGGCAACACAGCACAATAGTTAAGAGCTCAGGCTCAAAATCAGCCTGCCTGGCTTTGTGGCCTGGCTTTGCCACCTATTAGCTATGGACCATGAGCAAGTCATTTACCCCTTTAAGACTCAGTCGCCTCATTTATGAAGGGGATATGGTAATAGTATCCCCTCCCAGGTCTCTTGGATGACCTAATCAGACACCAATGGCATTAAGCAAACAGGAAATTCTACAAAAGAGATTACCATAAACTGCAAATCATGACTATAATCCCAGCACTTTGGGAGGCCGAGGTGAGAGGACTGCCTGAGCCCACAGGTTCAAGACCAGTCTGGGCAACTTGGCGAGTCCTCATCTCTACAATAAATCAAAAAAAGTAGCTGGGCATGGTGGTATGTACCTATAGTTCTAGCGACTTAGAAGGCTGAGGCAGAAGGATCACCTGAGCCCGGTAGGTCAAGGTTGCAGTGGCCATAAGCATACCACTGCACTCCAGCCTGGGCGACACAGTGAGATTCCAACTCAAAAAAAAAAAAAAAATCTGTATGTATTAACATTATATTCCATATAAAATCCAACAATTCTATCTCTTGATAATGATTTGGAAGGAAGTCTGAATCTTTGCAAGCCTTCAAAACAATCATCACTTATAACGAGCCAAGACCACAAGTACACAGGTAGGGCAACAAATCATAACAATGTCACGAGAGAACTTGGAATCACAGCCATTTCTCAAGTTGTCTTATTTCTATGAAATTGCCATTGTTTGAGCTCTTTGTAATTCTGTACTATTTCATCACTTCAAATTTTTTCTAGCATGCTCTCTTATATCTGTTTACAAGGCAGCTGGGGCACAGTGGCTCATATCTGTAATCCCAGCACTTTGGGAGGCTAAGGCAGGAGGTTTACTTGAGGCCAGGCATTCTAGACCAGCCTAGACAACATAGTGAGACCTCATCTCTACAAAAAAAATCAAAAAATTAGCCAGGAGTGGTGGTGTGTGCCTGTAGTTCCAGTTACTCGGGAGGCTGAGGCAGAAAGATCACCTGAGCTCAGGAGGTCAAGTCTGTGGTAAGCTGTAATCATGCCACTGCACTCCAGCCTAGGTGATGGAAGGCCACTGCACTCCAGCCTAGGTGACGGAGTAGTGAGACTCTGACTCAAAAAAAAAAAAAAAAAAAAATTACAAGCCAGCCTCCTCAAAAGAGTCTTCTTGACTCCTAACACTAAGTCACTGTTGTAAAAGAAGTTATTCTACTTAGGCTGAGCTAACAGATCACACAAAGTAGTATCCTAGCATCACTACATGTGTAGGTGTTTTATTGGCTACCTTCCTTTACAATTCCTTCATTCATATTCTCAGTGTCTGATTTTATTGACTTCTTTCCATTCACATGCCCAAATTATACACATACACAAATTGTCCCCTCCTGCTCCTTTAGTTGGCTTTCTTTTGGGCTCTGCCTCCTGAACACTTTCCCACTGCCTCCTTCATTGGTGGCTGACTTTCTTTTTTTCTTCTTTTTTGAGACAGGGTCTCACCATGTTGCCTAGGCTGGAACTCAAGCTCTTGGGCTCCAGTGATCTTCCAGTCTCTGCCTTCCAAGTAGCTGGGACTACAGGAATGCACCACCACGTCTGGCTGTTTGCTAAGTAACAATGTTGTCTTAGATTATTGGTTTTACTGTATTACAAATTCAAATGTAATAAACAAAAGACTTATCCTAAATATTTAGAAGCAGACAATGCCTCCCACAATAGAACTTTCCCACAGCAGAACCAACATTTAAACTAGGTCTCCACAGAGGAGAAAATGAATAGATTCATAAGTAATGTGAAACTAACTGGAACTGATCGTGTAAAGGCAGATAAATAGTGACAGAAGGAATGTGACTGCAGACTAAAAAAAAAAAGGCATATTGGTTTTAATCCTATTCCATCATTATTCTATGAGTAATGCTATATGGCACTATTAAAAATATGCACTTATTAGAAATCAATAGCCTTTTTCTACTAACCCAAAAGTTATTCTTCAAAGCAAACCATGCTAATACCCAAGGGTACAAGCACACTATCTTAAGCTAAACATTGATGGATATACCAGGTGGAAATTCAAAACAGTATCCATAAAAGAATATTTGTTAGCATCTAGGAAAACCTCACAGCCCTGCTAACTGACCACTTGTTTCTAGAAGAGCCTAACTTCCAATAAAATGGGTTCATGTCTAGCCCCTACCACTACAGCTTTGTGATCCCGGGCATGTCAGCCACTTGATCCTCACTCTCAAAACTGGGAAAGTCAGTTCCTGGCTGGAATTCCCAGAGTTGTCCCAAGCTTGGAGAGAAGTACCAGGATCTCACTACCCCATCTCCAGAGGGCACAAGCCTTCTACTGAACAAGTCAGGGCATAAAAATCGTAAATGCAGAATGCACAATGCCAAGAGTGAGCCCTAATGTACACGATGAACTCTGATAATGATGATGTGCCAATGATGAGTGAACAAATGAACCACTCTGGTGGGGGTGTTGATAGTGGGGAGGTTGTGCGGGTGGGAGGCAGAGGTATCTGGGAACTCTCTGAACTTCGTTCATTTTCCTGTGAACCTAAAACTGCTATAAAAAAGAAAGTCTACTTTTTAAAAATTAAAAATAAATAAATATAACAAAACAGTGTCCATGTATTGCTCAGTAAATGGATGCTGGATGAATAATGTATGGTAAAGTCAAAATGGCAACACTCCTCAAAGCAGCTGGCAACCCCACTCCGTGAGACCAAGTTCACAAGTGAGTGCTACATTCAATTCCTCATGCAAGCACTATATCTCGAAGAATATACAGGGCTTAATTTGTAGATACTGGATACTTTCCTTTTCCACAGCAAATTATTATACTCTCAAAAGGTAGTCAGACAATCTCTTTGGAGGGCAATGCTTTCAATCCTTTCAGAAGTTCCTCTTGCAGATACATTTCCACAAGGGCACAAAGGTTTGGGTATGAGGTTGTCCATTACAAACACTAGAAACAGCCTTATTCTCCAGCTACATGGGGACCAGATAAATAATCATGAACTATCTACACACTGGAATATTTTTTTAAAATATATTTTGTGGCTTTAGTGAGAGTAAACTCAACAAAATTTTTTGGTTTTGCTGAGAAAGTTACAATTTAATTGGCAGTATATTTATAATGGTACATAAAATAATTGTACGTAATAATTTTTAATGGTACATAAATTAAGAACTATCTACTCAATGGAATATTTTTTAAAAGAATAAATCAGTGTTGTAGATTGACTTGTGTTTCCACAAATTCATGTTGAAGTACTAACCCCTAGTACTTCAGAAAGTGACTATATTTAAAGACAGGGTATAAAGAAAGGTAATTAAGGTTAAATAAGGTACACTGAGGTGATCCCTAATTCAATATAATTCCTGTCTTTGTAAGAAAAGGAGGACACAGACACACACAGAGGAATAACACAGTAAGAACTGACCATCTACAAGCCACTGAGAGGGGCCTTAGAAGAAGCCAACCCTGTCTACTTTGTGCTCTCAGACATCTAGCCTCCAAAAGTGAGAAATTAAATTTCTGTTGTTTAAGCCACACAGCCAGTGTTTCTCTATTTTGGTAGCCCCAGCCAACCAATAGTCAGTATGCGCTGACAGCATATATCTATTCATGTGTGTATGTGGGGTATGTGTGCAGGTACAAGACCACTAACACTGACTACCTGATGAATGGGCCCAGATGTGGGGAGAGACAGGGAGCATCTACTTCTCACTGTTCTGCTGATCTGTTTGGGTGTTTACCATGTGCATGCATTACTCTTATAATTTAAAAAAGAAGAAAAATGACTGCCTGAGAAAAGCAACCAGGTTTAAAGATAGTGATATAAAAGCCTTTGCAAATCGGTATTGATTTACATCATTTTTTTTTCTTTCTGAGCAACCTATCCTACCCCTAACATACTGCAAAGAAAAAAAATCTTTTTCTTTCTCTGCACACCCTTTATCTAACTTCTGCTCTTCCTTTGAAATTGCAACAGCGGGAAGAGCAACCTCTTTTCTAAAAAGAAGCAAGTGATCCAAATGAAAGATTAACCGCAACTTGCTACTAACTTGAAGCTGGGCCTCCCCCTTAGTGTTACTTATTTATTTTTTTCTTTTATCTAAGGGCTACTCTCCTTGGTCAACACACACACACACTACAAACAGTAAATAAGTATCAGTCTCCCTCCCTGTCCTCCCTGAGACCTTGGGAACATATGTTCCTTCCAAGGACTGATGTAGGCCTGTGAGGAAATGCTCACAGGAATATGAGCTAGGCTTAATAAAGTCCAAGTACTTCTGTTAAATTAAAAGGCACAATGCCTTCATTACCTAGAATTCCAGTTGGCAACACCAACTGAAAGTAGCAAAGAATAAGGAAGAAAGTTAAGAAGGCATCACAGACTTGGCACACACACTCACATACAATACTGTATGTACCTTAGTCATAAAAGAGGCACTCTCCTTCTCTCAAGTATTATTTCACAGTTTCAAAGGCTTGACTGCCAGGTGCTTATGCCACAGCAACTAGGGGGAACAAACTGTGAGAAGAATACAGGTCAGAGAACCAGAGAACCTGAACTCTAATGAAGTGACCTTTCCTTCTGGGTTTTAGTTTTCCTCACATTTCAGTAGAAGGAGTTCAGGTAGAAGAAGGATGGTGGGTGAACACGTTTCACCTCACATCCACATGACTGGCTGCATGGAACTCTGTGCTAAGGAAGATTCTAAGGCTGAATATCTCAATAGGGAAAAGGCAATCATCAATGAGTGTCACCTGCCACAGGCATGGTAAAAGTGTGGGGGCATTCCTGTCATCGGACAATCCTGCCATCCATAAACTCTTGGATGCTGAAAAACAAACCACAACAGGCAAGCACACTGAGTTAACCCCAAAGCAAGAAAGAAAATCAATTTTAAAAAAAGAAGCAAGAACTAAAAAGTGGTAAACTGAAAAGTGATAAACTTTTCAATATTTCATATGTGAGACAGGGTAGCAAATGTAAGAATGAGCAAACATGGCACCCAAACCTTGATGAGATTTTGCTCAAATGTAACTTCTGAGTATGTTTGATGCTACTTCTGAAACTTCTGAGCACATGTAGAACTTCCACCAGCTGTATATAACACTGCTGTGGAGTTATCTAACAGAAGCTCTCTGAAAGACTCTCCCAGGCTTCAATCTCAGTAAGACTTCTGAATAACTTTAATTCTTTAAAAGCCTGGTTTTTCTTGAGTTGACACACAGTTAATACAAGCATCGCCTTACTGTTGTGTGACTTATGTTCTGCATAGCATGGTATCACACACATTGTGTAATCACACACCTTCATGACAATGGTTCAGGCAATACACATATCACTCGATGCAGGAGGGCAAAGAAATATGTAGGACCCTTCTGTCACAAGCATGATCCCAAATATGTGCCACTTTTTTCAATTTCAGTGCTTAAGTTTTGGGGAGTATGAACCTCTCAGTCATGTGGAAACCTCCTACTCTGAGACTTGCTCCTCAAGAGTTTGGATAGCTGAGTTAGCTTTCATGTGTCTACACTAAAACCCAAACCTTAAAAGGAACCTTCAAATTTGACATCACCCTTCGTTCAGTCCCTTCTCCTGACTTCTGGAAATGTAGGAACCCTAGCAGAGTTGAGGAAAGATGTAAGCGCTTTTGGTGACTAACCTGGGCAACATAGTAAGACCTCCACTCTACAAAAAAATTAGCTGGACATGGTGGCATACACCTATAGTTCCAGATACTCAGGAGGCTGGAGAGGGAGGACTGCTTAAGCCGAGGAGTTATGCCACTGCACTCCAGTTTGGGCAACAGAATGAGACCCCAAACTGAAAAACAATAAAAAATTTTTAAAAAGAAAGAGAAGAAATTTTTGTGAGCCACAAAAATTATAATACTGTTCCTCAATGAAAGGAAGTGGAAGGGAGCAGCAACAAGGAAGTTCTTCAAATATCAAAACTGTCCAAGCTGGTAGAAGCAGAACTCAGGGGTTCCTGAGGGTATGCTGGGAGGTTGCAATAGCAAGGAGAGAAAAGAAAAACATTAAAGATGTAAAACTAAGATCAAATTTTTATTTATTTTTTAATTATAAAAATGTGGGATACAATTCAGAGTTAGGTATACAGAAATCAACTTTTTAAATTAAAATAGACAAAGCTACAACAGGTGCAGTGATTCATGCCTGTAATTCCAGCACTTTGGGAAGCAGAGGCAGGAGGATTGCCAGAGCCCAGAGGTTCAAGACCAGCCTGAGCAGCATGGTGAGACCTTGTCTCTACAATAAATCAAAAAATTAGCCGGGTATGGTGGCACATGCCTGTAGTTCC
>NW_007260607.1:154510-156388 GCF_000164805.1 Carlito syrichta
GTCTGGGTGACAGACTGAGACTCCAACTCAAAAAAAAAAAAAAAAAAATTAAAATAAAATAAAATAGACAAAGCTCTCTATTCTTTTATTATATTTAGAGTTGCACAACTTTCAGTAATATACAATACTACTCATACTGTGTCAAGGGCCCACTTGCCTCCCTTTTCCTTTAAGACTTTAGAGTTACATGTGGTCAGCAGAAAAGAATGATTTATTCTACTTTGAAGAGCAACATTCATTGAAATTCTAGACTCTTGCTAGATGCAGTGGCTCACACCTGTAATTCCAATACTTTGGAAGGCAGAGACAAGAGGATTTGCCTGAGCCCAGGGGGTTCGAAACCAGCCTGGGCAACTTGGGAGACTTTGTCTCCACAATAAATCAAAAAATTAGCCAGCCATGATGGCACATGCCTGTAGCTCCAGCTACTTGGAAGGCTGAAGTGGAAGGATCACCAGAGCCTAGCAGGTTGAGGCTGTGGTGGTTGCGCACTTCAGCCTGGGTGACAAAGTGAGACTCCAACTCAAAAAAAAAAAAAAATTCTGAATCCCACAACCAACATTTTGCAGCTAATTCTTCTTGCCCCAAGCTCAGAAATAGCTTCCCACTGAGCTTATATAGATCTTTTTTCTCTACTACAATAAGAAGTCTGGGGTGGGGGTATTGGTAAATGGTAGCTCTGACCACCATGATGTCAGGTACTCTCTCTTCTTGATAGTTATGCAATGGAATGATATGACTTAAAAGCAGGAAGAAGTGTAGTTCCAGATAGTCCTTCATTCACAAAATGGTTGTGTTCTAGAAAACATAACACATATGTGTGCTAGTAAGCTGTTTTAGTTAGATAGTAGTCTGTTTTGCATTGCTATACTAAAATAGTTGGGGCTGGGTAATTTATAAAGAAAAGAGCTTATTTTGGCTCACAGTTCTACAAGGTGCCAACATAGCTAGGCTTCTGGTGAGACCTCAGAAAGCTTACAATCATGGCAGAAGAAAGAGAGGGAGTAGGCATGACCTAAGAATGACCACCTTCATGTTGTTTAAGAAGATAAAAGAAACCTGGATGATCAATGAAAAAACTGACATTAAGCTCAGTTGAATTATGGAAGATTCATATTATAGAATATAATGTACCTGTTGAAATGATTATACAGATTAAACAGAAAAATTTTCTGACATGGAAAGAAGTTGAAAGAACAAAAGATGGAGTCAATATAGCCAAGATGTAGCCATCTTAATACTGCTTAGCTCTGTCAAGTTTTCTTAGCAAATTACCTAGCTTGCCCTCTAATCATTAACAAAGGACAGAACCAGTTTCTCAGAGGTAGTTATTATAATTGTCTTGCAATGCCCCGGGTACTGATTACTTTGCTAGTCCAAGTACTTGACTTCCAGCCATAAAGCAGCCCTTCGTGACCTACGTGGCACATAGACTCCCATCACATAAAGCAGCCCTTCCTGATCTGTGTGACACAGACAGACCACCAACATCATCATGGCAACAATTCCTATGCTACCTGCCTCCTTCATAATGATGTAAAACAGACCACCATCATTCAATCACCTTAAGAACTTACCCACACCAAAGAAAAGCCTTAAAAAGCATTCAGCAGCCGGGCTCAGTGGCTCAGCCTGTAATCCTGTGCCTTTGGGAGGCTGGGGTGAGTGGATTGCCTGAGCCCGCGGGTTCGAGACCCGCCTGGGCAGCGAGACCTCATCTCTACAATAAATCAGAAAATCAGCCGGGCGTGGTAGCGCATGCCTGTAATTCCAGTTACTCGGAAGGCTGAGGCGGAAGGATCGCCGGAGCCCAGCAGGTCGAGGATGCGGTGGCCGGGAGCGGCCACTGCACTCCAGTCTGGGCGACAGAGTGAGACT
>NW_007260607.1:156408-157518 GCF_000164805.1 Carlito syrichta
AAAAAAAAAAAAAAAAAAAGCATTCAGCCTCAAACAGCCAAGCTTTTGTTAAGCTCTGGCAAGGCCATGCTTTTCCCTAAGCTTTGGCCTCCTTTCTAACCTTGGGTAGGTGAATCTTCTTTCTCTCTCTTGCTCTCACCTTCTCTCTCTATCTATCTCTAATCTACTTTCTAAATAAAGTATATTTTCCAATCTAATTTCTGTGCAATTCTTTGCATATCACCCGCAGGACTGGCTCAGCACACCAGCCCAGTGACCTAACAATTTTTAGAGACCTAACAGATGTCCACACCATATTAACTGAAAATAGTTAATAGCACAATAGCATAGAGCATGAGAGCATTTGGGGTAAAGACATAACAAGACGTAGATCAGCAATAACAACAACAAAAAAAATAGAAGGATCTGCCAATATATTAACAATAGTTAACAGTTATAGAATTATGAGTGAATGCTTGTCTGTATTTTCTGAACTCCCTGCAAAAAAGCACACATAATTAGAAAAACATTTCCATAAGTTTCTATTTTGGAAGAAAATAAAACAACATTCCTGTTCTACCTTGTAGGTGGCATGCACTCAAATATTTGTTAAACAAATGAGCCAGTGAGTAAATCAAGCCTACTTCAGCTATGTGATTGGTAGAAACAGTCAAAGTAAACCATTACTGTAACTGAAGTATAAAAAAATTCCTTCTTTACTGTTCACTTAAAAATGGTTAAGTTGTGGTGGGGCACAGTGGTTCATGTTTATAATCCCAGCATGTTTGGAGCCGAGGCAAGAGAACTGCTTGAACCACAGGAATTTGAGACCAACCTGGGCAACATAGTGAGACCTCATCTCTACAAAACTAAAAATAAAAAAATTAGCTAGGCATGGTGGTGCGTACCCATAGTCCCAACTATTTGGGAGACTGGGGCAGAAGTATTGCCTGAGTCCGGGATATTGATGGGCAAGAGTGAGAGACAGATTCAAAAAAAAAAAGGTTAAGATGGTAAATTTTAGCTAGGCTCGTTGGCTTAGCCTGTAATCCCACGCCTTTGGGAGGCTGAGGTGAGTGGATTGCCTGAGCCTGCGGGTTCGAGACCCGCCTGGGCAGCGAGATCTCATCT
>NW_007260607.1:157538-183362 GCF_000164805.1 Carlito syrichta
CATCATGTAAGTTATAGTCTAGTTGAGAACCCAGATGCTAATCACTTAAACTAAGTTGTCAGCCGGGCTCAATGACTCAGCCTGTAATCCCAGCACTTTGGGAGGCTGAGGTGAGTGGATTGCCTTACCCCGCGGGTTCGAGACCCACCTGGGCAACTTAGGCCTCATCTCTACAATAAAATCAAAAACTAGCTGGGCGTGGTGGCGTGCACCTTTAGTTCCAGCTACTTGAAAGGCTGAGGTGGAAGGATGCCTGGAGTCCAGCAGGTCGAGGCTGCAGTGGCCGGAAGTGGTCACTGCACTCCAGTCTGGGTGACAGAGTGAGACTCCAACCCAAAAACAAAAAACACAACAAAAAAACTAAGTTGTAGCCGGGCTTGGTGGCTCAGCCTGTAATCCCGCGCCTTTGGGAGGCTGAGGTGAGTGGATTGCCTGAGACCGTGGGTTCGAGACTCGCCTGGGCAGCGAGACCTCATCTCTACAATAAATCAAAAAATCAGCTGGGCGTGGCAGCGCATGCCTGTAATTCCGGCTACTCGGAAGGCTGAGGCGGACGGATCGCCAGAGCCCAGCAAGTCGAGGCTGCGGTGGCCGGGAGCGGCCACTGCACTCCAGTCTGGGCGACAGAGTGAGACTGCAACTCAAAAAAAAAAAAAAAAAAAAGATGGCAAATTTTTTATTATGTGGGTTTTGCCTTGCAAAAAAAAGAAGAAAAGGTAATTCCTTAACCCTTGTAAAGATTTTTAGAGCTAACTGATGTAAATAAGCCTATACTTGGTAGAATTTGTAGCAATTAAAAATAAAATGAAAAAAAGTAAACACCTACCTTAAAGTTTAAGAAGTTGAACAGGATGCTATATATATATATTATATATCTGCTTAGACTAGATGAGTTCTTACATTTCCTTCATCTAGGTTTCTTAACTTTTCTTCTTTTGAGTTCAGAGACTCCCCTAAGGCTCCAAGCCTTTCACAATCATTCCCATAACTATGGCAGCAGAATTCCAGGGGTTGTCAGAGAGGAATTTCTGACAGGTGGTTTCTCACACAGGTCTCAACATACTAGAACATGTTAGTTTTTACCTTCAACAATATTTCCATGAAAAGTACAGTCCAGGGTCAACTCAGTATCTCCGCCATTAGAACAAAGTCTGAAATGGGCAAGGACAGACTGTGAACACACACAAAGACAGCAACCAGATTTGAGGTTACAATGGAGCCCGGGACAAAATTGTTCTCCCTTTTTGGAATCTCTTTCTCACAAGGTTAGGGTTACTTTCAGCATCAAAAGAATGTTTATCAAGTTCTCTTTCTCAGACAGCAGCTGGATTCTTTGAAGCATTCCTTTACACCACCTTTCTATCTTATAAAAAATAATTATCACACTTAGTACATTTTTAGCAGGCTGATGGAATCTATAAGTTGAAAGGTAAACAAACTCAACCCTCTTTCTGTCAAGTCAACAGAAAATAAACTCTCCTGAGGAGCAGATCCTTCAGAGCAGGTTTTCTCAAATTCAGCACACTGACACTGGGGGCTGGAAAATTCTTTGTTGTGGGGAGGGATTGTCACTGAAGGATATTTAACAGCTCCCTGCTTCTACCCACTAGATGCCTGTAGCAACCCTCCCTCTCTCCTTTGTAAGTCATGATGATTAGAAATGTCTCCAGACAACTGCTCCCCAGTCCCCAGTCGAGAACCATTGATTTAGGGGTTACAAGCGAGAGTTATAGAATATCTGGTTTCAGGGTCTATAGGTTTGAATCCTGGAAAGCATCCTAGCAACTTGGGAAAAAAGTTGTTCTATATATAATAATACCTCTCATGTGCTCAAAATCAAAAGCCACCATTGTACTTTGATTTTCTCTTGTTGAAACACTCACTTGCACCCACTGAAGCAACAAATACCTGCAGCAGAACAGGACTAAAAAAGTGAAAGAAAGAAAAAGGCATAAGAAAATGAAACTTTGAAATTTAAAACAGAAAAGTATAGAAAATGGAAGAAAAAAGTATTAAGTTTTAAATATTTTAAAAATTCAACTTAAATATTCTCATCAAAAAAGGAGGGGGGAACTTCTGCTTGTTCTACTTTGTAAATAATAGCTTATTAACTGGCAGCTAACGAAACACAAAACCCAAAATTTGCCTCATTGTGTCATGGAGATTATGCTGCAATGGAGAAACTGGCCAAGCCCTTTCCAAGAGATGCTACGTGCCAGGACAGCCCCCAAACCCTGCCAAGCCTCAGAGTGCTTTCCAAGGTGGAGAGATGGGCCACAAAGCCAACTCAATGCAAGTATACTCTGGAATGGGAACAGAAACAAGCTCATTTCACCACCCTCAGATAGCTGGGGTCCAGAAGACCTCAGAGGTAAGTGGACCTGCAGCTTCGCAGGCTTAGCACAAGGACACTCCTTTCCCCACCAAAGAACTCCAAGTACATAATGCTACAAATATAGTTATATATTCATACAGTATCTATCAGATGCTTACTACAGGCCAGACATTGTTCTAGGAGCTTGTGGTATATTCCCTGCTCTCAGGAACCTCATATTCTAGTGGATTTTTATCAAAATCAGCATCCAGAAAATTGAATTCAAAACACACTATGTCCCAAAACCTGCACTGAAAGCCCCTGATCTAGGCCGGTCCTCTAATTTTCTAGTGAAAACTGAGCCCAGAAAGGTTAGGTGATTTGCCTCAAGGATAAATTAGTAATGGGCATCAGTGGAACAGTAAAAAACATACCAGTGCAAACAACTCAACAGTTTGAAGAGGGACAAGCTATAACTTGACCTTTGGGTTCCACACTACTGCATCTGCTGTGCAACATTCTAGCAGACATTCAAAATAACTAAATGAAGTCATCATGAGCAAGCCCTAGTGAGAAGGCAGTGTCTAGGAGTCTAAAACATTTTAAAAGTTTTCAGGCTGGGTTCGGTGGCTCAGCCTGTAATCCCAGCACTTTGGAAGGCTGAGGCGAGTGGATTGCCTAAGCCCGTGGGTTTGACACCAGACTGGGCAACTTGATGAGACTGACTAAATAAATAAATAAATAAATAAGTCAGGTATGGTAGCACATGCCTATAATTCCGGCTACTTGAAAGGGTGAGGCAGAAGTATCACCGGAGCCCAGCAGGTTGACGCTGGGGTAACCATGAATATGCCACTGCACTCTAGCCTGGGCGACAGAGTGAGAGTCCAACTAAAAAAAAAAAAAAAAAAGAGAGAGAGAGAGAAAGGTTTCCATCACAATACAGCCTCGACCTGCTGGGCTCCAGCGATCCTTCCACCTCAGCCTTCCAAGTAGCCGGAATTACAGGCATGCGCTACCATGCCCGGCTGATTTTTTGATTTATTGTAGAGATGAGGTCTTGCTGCCCAGGCGGGTCTCAAACCCGCGGGTTCAGGCAATCCACTCACCTCAGCCTCCCAAAGGTACGGGATTACTGGCTGAGCCACTGAGCCCGGCTTCCTATTCTTTAAGATTCACAAAATGTCCAATAAAAAATGATATTTCAAACCTTTCTAATATTTTTTCACATAAATACATAAGTTGGAAAAAAAAAATCTGTTGTGGAAAATCCATGGCTGTACCTGAATGGTACTAACCCTCAGGTTTATCAGAACAGGGGAGGGGAGAGAAGAAGGGAAAGTCCACACCAACTTCTCAGGACTCACATCCCTTCCACAGGGTCACCCAAATCCCTCCAGCTCATCCCTGTTCTGGAAGAAAGCCTAGTGATGACATGAAAGATCTTGTTTTAACAGCTTTTGCTTAGCTGTTACTGGAATAACAGCTCCCCTGCATCCTACAGCTGAGAAAATGCCTTCTCAAAGTCTACTTTACCTTTCTTTCATCATCCCTCAAGTTTCAGGAAGCCACTTTTCCAGTTCTCCTTTCCTTTTATCCTTGAAATTCATCTCCTGGTCTGGCGCAGTGGCTCATTCCTATAATCCCTGCACTTTGGGAGGCCAAGGTGAGAGGATTGATTGCCTGAAACCATGGGTTCGAGACAAGCCTGGGCAATTTGGTGAGACCTCATCTTTACAATAAATTAAGAAAAATTAGCCAGGTGTGATGGCACATGCCTGTAGTTCCAGCTACTTGGAAGGCTGAGGCAGAAGGATCGCCTAAGCCCAGCAGGTCGAGACTGCGGTGGTCATGAGCATGCTACCGCACTCCAGCCTGGGAGAAAGAGTGAGACTCCAACTCAAAAAAAAAAAAGAAAAGAAAAGAAAAGAAATTCACCTTCTTCCACTTCCAGCTTGAAGTGGAAGGAATGAATAGGTGTGTGCCTTTCCTCCAAGCAAATACCTGCTTGTCGTTGTCTTTTCAATGTAAGCACTGCCCAGATACCCATTTTGGAACCAGGTCCTCATTCCAAGGTGAGCAGAACACCAGTCAGCCTTAGTGATGATGCTGCATTCAGGTACAGACTACCTTGATGGCATCATTTTGACAGGGAACTATCATGCAATTACCCCCTATATCCCCCAGCCTGAGAAACTTCCTGTTAATGTTCTTAAAATACATTTGCAAAAGGAGACAGGCCCAAATGAAAAAGCTTATAAATCATATTTCTTCTATCAAAACATCAACAGAAATGACATGTTCTCTTGAACCCCAACCTTCATCTTCTTAATCATAGTATTGGCTACACAAGCACATAAACATGTTCACCTGTTCATGTGGGGAGCAGTCTTCCCTCTACTTTTTAGACTATGACGATCAGCACCCCAGCATCAAAATCATGCACGTGGCCGGGCTCGGTGGCTCAGCCTGTAATCCCGCGCTTTAGGAGGCCGAGGTGAGTGAATTGCCTGAGCCCGCGGGTTCGAGACCTGCCTGGGCAACTTGGTGAAACCTCATCTCTAAAATAAATCAAAAAAATTAGCCAGGCGTGGTAGCACGCACCTGTAGTTCCAGCTACTTGGAAGACTGAGGCGGAAAGATCACCGGAGCCCAGCAGGTCGAGGTTGCGGTGGCTGGAAGTGGCCACTGCACTCCAGTCTGGGTGACAGAGTGAGACCCCAACTCAAAAAAAAAAAAAAAGAAAAGAAAAAGATCACGCACGCACAGTGGACCTCAAAGCTAGACTGACTGAATGAACTGTTTCTGGGCTGGAAAGTCAACAGGCCCAAGGGGTAGGCAGTTCAGGAAATAGATCTTAATTACTGTTATTTGTTCAGTCAAACCTAGCATTTCCCCAGTCAACAGGGTAGAGCCCTTGTTGATTCAGCAAAGAGGGTTCCTTTGAAGACTCTGGATCTATCTCACTCTCCTTTCTTCCCTCAAGAAAATTCAAGGCCTTAGTGCTCAGGGTGCCCCAAGGGAGGAGCCAGGTCAAAGCCAGGGTGAGGCTGACAGACTGAGCCTCAGAGGTAGGAGCCATGGCCCTCCACAAAGAGAAAGGAATCAGTGCTAGGCCAGGGCTCCTAGATAGGAAACTAGGGGGTTACAGGATAGGCGGGCTGGGAATAACTAAAAATAGTCAGGACACAATTTGGTGGTGGTAGGAGGGGCAGCCTGGGGAAACTGAGGAGCTGCTGGAGTAGAGGAGCAGAAGCTTGGTAGGAATGTAGGTGTGTGCATGGGACAGTGGAGAAGAATGGGAGTGCAGCAGCCTGGATGAAGAGATACATACAGGATGTGGAAGAAAGCCTCCAAATAGGCCAGCCCAAAGCAGAACAAAAGCAAAGACTGTCTCCAGAAAAAGCAGAGCACACTTGCAAATGCTAAAGGACCTTAGCTCAATGGCACTCAGAACATGGGCAGCAGCATGGGCATCTTGGGAACTTCAGGTTCTATCCAGACCTGCAGAAGCACAACTGCAATCTGTACTGCACAAGCTCCCCAGGGACCATCTGAAATCAGTTCCACAGTGGCATAGGTCTATGTTCAAACCACACCTTAAACAGTCCTATGTTTACAAAACAACATGTCACACACCCAACAGCCAGTTTCCCTAAGCTCTTCATTCAGAAGGGCCCCTCAGTGACAGCAAATCATAAAAGCAAGTTTCCAGTGAGATTGCAAACTCCTTCAATGTAACAAGAGGAGGAAGGCAGTACAGTGACTCACACCTATAATCCCAACACTTGGGGAGCCAAAGCAGTTTGCTTGAGCCCAGGAGCTCAAGACCAGCCTAGGCAACATAGTGAGACCTTCTCTACAAAAAAAATAAAATAAAATAAAAACTAGCTGGGTGTGGTGGTGCACACTTGTAGTCCCAGTTACTTGGGAGACAGGTCTTAAAAAGGCTTACCCCAGAGAGTAAAAGGAAAAGGATTGCCTGAGCTCAGGAGGTCAAGGCTGCAATGAGCTGTGATCCACTGCATTCCAATCTGGGTGATAGAGTGAGACCCTGCCTCAAAAAATAAATAAATAAATAAGGGAATTATAACAGACTAGCATGCAGTTCTGAAAAAGATGTCTATAATTCAATATGGAAAAAATGTTATCGCACACATCCTTGGGAAAGATAAAGTAAATACTCTAAAATATTAACAGGGATTGTGAGATGTTAGATGACCTTTGTTTTCTTTACCTTGTCCTAGTTTTCAACATTAAGCATGAATTTCATAAGTTTTTTTTTTTAATTAAGAGAAAACTACAAAATTTTAATAGACAAAGAATCAAAGAGTAGAAAAAAGTAAAAAGTCCATGGAATTTGCTAACTTCCACATAGGATATGATTTGCTATCTATTTATAAAATGCATTCTATTGGTCTACCTTAAAGAGCAAGACAGCTTTGGCAAAAATCAACAAATATCAAAAGAAAAAACACTATAAAATGAGTTTCAAAAATCACTGTAAAAAAGATGGTCCCAGGCACTTTGGGAAGTTAATGGGAAGATCACTTGAGCTCAGGAGCTCAATACCAGCCTGGGCAACACAAAGACCTCATCTCTACAAAAAATTTTAAAATTAGCTGAGCATAGTGGTATGCACCTGTAGTCCCAGCTACTTGGGAAGCTGGGTGGGAAGATCACTTAAAGCTCAGGAAGGCGAGGCTGCAGTGAGCCATGATCACACCTCTGTACTCCAGTCTGGGTGATAGAGCAAGACCCT
Organism: Carlito syrichta; assembly: GCF_000164805.1. Taxonomy (NCBI): domain Eukaryota; kingdom Metazoa; phylum Chordata; class Mammalia; order Primates; family Tarsiidae; genus Carlito; species Carlito syrichta. The sequence continues at coordinate 164,615 of NW_007260607.1, forward strand.
GTCTCTAAAAAATAAAAAATGGTCCCAACCTCATTCTCTGAGGTAAGCCTTTTTAAGGTATTGCTTTGACATGGAAAAAAATCTATTACACTGGTCTTCCTGAAGAATCAGCCTGCTATGTAGCTGTGAATAGGTCACTGTTTCAAGGTGGTGTCTCAGTGGAGAGTCAAGGCTTTTGCTTGAATCATTGTCTCCAGTCATTTCCTCTCATCATCACCACAAGTTCAGAGTCTACAAGGAGTCTTGAGAATTTGTGATATGGTGGTCGCTGAACGGAGATTCACTCCATAAGAACAAAACTGGACCACATGGGGACCAAATCTAAACCTGTGGTGTTACCCACCATTTCTTACACCCTGCTCCTAATATCGTCCCTGTGTCACTGGATGGGCATGGAGTCCATCGTGGTACTTAAATCAAGGTTTTTCTTAATCTGCAGGGACAATTTGTAATTAGTTATTTTTTTATTTTCTGTATTCTTGATGTTCTGGAGTCTGGGGCCTTGCTGACCCAGGGGAAACAGTAGCTCCCAGGGAAGGCTAGCTAATTCCTCAAGATGGCAACTACTCCCCAGTGAGCACAACTTTCATATGCAAACCAACAGCCTCAGAGCCATACCTGTCAACTGCCTCCTCCCTTTGGGAAGGCAATATTTCCCTGCCCTAATCACGCCAGGGCCAGGTACCAGACAACTAGAAACAGCCCCTAAGCCCCAGAGCCCACAGAAATAATTCAAACTCGCCAGTCCTAGGCCTGCATACCCTGCCTTGCCTGGTCCTTCTAGAGGAAACTACAATAAAGGCATATGCCTGTGCTTTTCCCTGGTTCCTCCTGTCTCCATCCTGATCATGCTGCTTCCTAGGGCTGTGTAAGGTGGTGTGTCCCTTCCTCTTAGGGACTGTGAGTAACATACTATCTTTTCAATGCAGCAGTCTCGTAATCTGTTGGCCTCACCATACCTGAATAATAGTAAAGCCTACCTTTTAAAACATACACATGCCCAGGCATGGTGGCTCAGCCTGTAATCCCAGCACTTTGGGAGGCTAGGTGAGAGAATTGTCTGAGCCCAGGGGTTCAAGACCAGCATGGGCAACTTGATGAGTCGTCTCTACAAAAAATCATAAAAACTAGCCAGGCATGGTGGCGTGCATCTATAGTTCCAACTACTTGGAAGGCTGAGGCAGAAGGATCACCTAAGCCCAGCAGGTTGTGGATGCTGTGGCTGTGTGCGTGCCATTGCACTCCAGCCCGGGCAACAAGAGTAAGACTCCAACTCCCCCCCCTAAAAAAAAAAAACCACAAAAATTCTCTCAATATTCATTTTTTAATCCCACAAATTTTCCTTAACCATCATCTGTTCCCAATTATATATGGGCAGATGGCAAACAGAAAGAACATATAAAAAATATTAATGGAGAATTAGGAGATGATATTTAGCTTGCTTTTGCAGGAACAAATGTTTGGTATTTTATAGGACATACAGCTGTCCCCCAGCATCCATGGGGAATTGGCTCTAGGATCTCTTAGATCGCAAAATCCTTCAGATTCAAATTCCTGATATAAAATGGTGTAGTACTTGCATATATCCTACACACATCCTCCCACTTACTTTAAATTATCCCTAGATTATATATAATACATAATACAATATAAATACTATGTAAATAGTTGTTATACTGTATTTTTGTATTGTTCTATTGTTATTTTTTTGTTTTGGGTTCTTCCAAATATTTTCAATCCACATTTAGTTGAATTCACAGATGCAGAATCCTAAGGATATAGAGGACTGATTATATATATAATCATATTCTGCCAGAAAATTATTACCTGTTCATATAACTTTTTCATGATATGTAGTAAGGTTGGCATACTCATGCTTTATAAAGAGTATTCCACCTGGAGAACAAGTTTGAGAGTCAAAGTTCTAACTACATTAAAATAAAATACTATCATATAGACTAAATTCTTGGTACCCTTAGGCATTCAGAATGACTTGGGAGTAACCATTCCAGAGCCAGGGATTAAAACTAGCTGTCACTGGGCTCGGTGGCTCAGCCTGTAATCCTGCGCCTTTGGGAGGCTGAGATGAGTGGATTGCCTGAGCCCGCAGGTTCGGGTTCGAGACCCGCCTTGGCAACTTGGCGAGACCTCATCTCTACAATAAATCAAAAATTAGCTGGGCGTGGTAGCATGCGCCTGTAGTTTCAGCTACTTGGAAGGCTGAGGTGGAAGGATCGCCGGTGCCCAGCAGGTCGAGGCTGCGGTGGCCAGGAGTGGCCATTGCACTCCAGTCTGGGCGACAGAGTGAGACTCCAACTCAAAACAAAAAACAAAAAAACAAACAAACAAAAAACCTGTGGGCTCAGGCAATCCACTTGCCTTGGCCTCCCAAAGTGCTGGGATTGCAGGCTGAGCCACCGAGGCCAACCTTAGTCTATTTTTTAATTTTTATTTTCAGAGACAGGGTCTTGCTCTGCCACACAGGCTGGAATGCACTAATATGATCACAACTCCTCTGCAGTCTCAAGCTCCTGTGCTCAAATGATCCTGCCACCTCAGTCTCCTGAGTAGGTGGGACTACAGGCATGCACCACCAGGTCTGGCCAGATTTAACTACTGATGATACAACTTCCTGCTCACCAACTAGAAAGGTAGAAGTGCTTGACGGGCAGGCTTTTTAGCCAGTGTCCAAGCTTTCCAAAAAAGACAAGGAGAATTTGGGTAGAGAACAAGGAATAAAATAAGCAGTAGATCTGGGCTCGGTGGCTCAGCCTGTAATCCCGCGCCTTTGGGAGGCTGAGGTGAATGGATTGCCTGATCCTGTGGGTTCGAGACCTGCCTGGGCAGCGAGACCTCATCTCTACAACAAATCAAAAAATCAGCCGAGCGTGGTAGCGCGCGCCTGTAATTCCGGCTACTTGGAAGGCTGAGGCGGAAGGATCGCCGGAGCCCAGCAGGTCGAGGCTGCGGTGGCCGGGAGCGGCCACTGCACTCCAGTCTGGGCGAACAGAGTGAGACTCCACCTCAAAAAAAAAAAAAAATAAGCAGCAGAAACAACAGTAACAAAAGCAACAGCTACTGCCAAGTGTGGACAAACACAATTTTTGCACACCCATTATGTGCAGCATATATTTTACCGAAGTCTTTACAGACATTACAGAATTTAATGTTTATCACAGCCCTATGTTGTTATCACCAACCTCTATTATAAATAAGAAAGCTGATCAAATAACAAAGACACACCCATTAAGTAAAAGAACTGGAATTTCTGCCTGAGTTGGGTGATTCATGAGTCCATTTCTTTCCACTAATTTATAATGTTTAATTATTGGTGTCACACTTTGAGCATGTCTTCACAAACTTCCTCGCATTCTATCCTCATAACCACCCCACACGACAGGCAGGGAGGGTAGCATCATTCCCAGTGCACAGCTCCAGAGCTCATTCATGTTCTTTCCAACATAGTACCCTGCCGGATGAGTGTAATGAGCAGTAGGACCTTGTGGTGAGCTCACAGAGGAGACCAGAAACACCAGAAACACCAGAAAGAGAGACAGCAGCTTTGCCACCTCTACACTGCCTTGAAAGCACAGGATTCTACTGTGTGCATCTGTAATATGCACCCACACATGTATGTATGTACAGCAAATAAAACCCCAGAACCGCCTTTCGCCTCGTTGCGCTCCTGAGAACAAGATGGGCCACCAGCAGCTCTACTGGAGCCACCCGCGGAAATTTGACCAGGGTTCTCGCTCTTGCAGCGCCAAACCAGCACGGTCTGATCCGGAAATGCGGCCTGAATATGTGCCGCCAGTGTTTCTGCCAGTACGCGAAGGACATAGGCTTCATTAAGTTGGATTGAGTGATCTTCTTGAATGGATTATCCAAGCCGTCTACATAGTGGAAGCATGCTAGCTCCTTGTACATAAAATAAAAAATTCTTAAAAAAAAAACCAAAAAAAACCCCAGAACCCCAGTCCTACTTCAAAGTGCCAAACTTTGCAAGTTCAACTATTTGGAAAAGCAGAGAATTACATGCTATCTTTTCATGAAAACACCAAAATTAAAAAGAGGCGAATCTTAGGCAACCAAGAAGATGCTTCTACATAGCATTTGTTATAAATAAGAGTTACCTACCATTTCTTAAATACTTCCTTTGTATGAATGCACTACTCTTAAGGTGCTTTCAAGACTTTCCTTTGGCTGGGCATGGTGGCTCAAGCCTGTAATTCTAGTACTTTGGGAGGCCGAGGCGAGAGTATTGCCCGAGTCCACGGGATCGAGACTAACCTGGGCAACATGGTAAGATCTCGTCTCTACAATAATTCAAAAAATTAGCTGGGTGTGGTAGCACACACCTGTAGTTCTGGCTACTTGGAAGACTGAGGCAGAATGATTGCCTGAGCCCAGCAGGTTGAAGCTGAGGTGGCTGGGAGCATGCCACTACACTCCAGCCCGGGCAGCAGAGTAAGACTCCAACTCAAAAAAACCCCAAAAAAACAACAAAAATCAAAGACCTTCCTTCATTTAATCTTAAAAAAAAAAAAAACCCTATGAAATGTAAATATCATGATCTCTATTTTACAGATGAGGAAAACTGAGATTCGGAGGGGTTAAGTGACTTTCCAGAAGTTACTCTGAAAAAGACCAAAATCCTGATCTCTTATTCCAAAGCTCATAAGGATTCCAAAAACAGTTTTACTTCACCACATCTCCAAGATATCTATCTGGAGTACACCATTTAATCTCTCCTCTACCTAATGAAGACATATGCATGTAAGTCCACTGGAAGCTGTATATTCCATACCTGCCCTTCTGAGGGCTGGTGCTGACAGTGAGATACTGACACTGAGACACACTATTTCAAATGCTTGCTGTAAGAACACAGCCACAGGTTTAGGCATCTATTACTGTTCTGAACGGCATTTTTCACTCTTATAATTTGTGGCCATGGTGCTAATAGGAAATTTTTAAATAGTAAAAAATTGCATTGTGTATGTTCTAGGTGCCAATAGGGTCCTCAGTTCTTGGCACAGACTAATTTCAACCTCACAACTCCATGAAGTAAATCCTTTTATTGCCATTTTTCTCACAAATAAGAATAAGCCAGACACAGTGGCTCACTCCTATAATCGCAGCAATTTGGGATGCCGAGGTGAGAGGATTGCTAGAGCCCAGGAATTTGAGAACAACCTGAGCAACATAGCGAGACCTTGTCTCTACAAAAATTAAAAATTAAAAAAAATTTTTTAAATCAAGAAATACATTTTTTTGGCATGAATATGAATATGCACTACTTTTATGATAAAAAAGTTTTATAAGCTATACTTACCATGAAAAAATGAAAAAAAGATAAAATAAGTAGAAAAAAGATATAGAAAAAAAGGAAAAAATTACATTTCTTTTCATAAATGAGAAAACTGAAGCCTCTCCTAAGGTTCTAAGATATGAACTCAGTCAGTCAGGTCCTGATTTGTTCCCAACTGACATAGTGCCATCTATAGCCTGAAACAGCCAGAGAGAACCACTGATATACCTCAAGACAAAAATGTTTATACAGAGGAGTGATATTTAAAAGTTTCCAGAAATTATTTCAGGTTTTAGATAAAAATATAGATAGCATAAAACAGTATACTGAGTTTGGTACTTGCAGTATACATAAAATTTGAATCATAGTCCAAATCTCTTATCATTGCTTTCCCCTTTCAACTATTATATTAATAAACAAATTTAAAGTTGCCTATATTCTCATTCACTTTGATTCTGCACAAAATGTCCATTTCTAAAATATCCCACACAATTCACATATTTTCCTGCTGACAGCATGAGAACACCTCCTACTCTTTCTAAGATAAATAAAAAGATTATTTCAAAATCTTCTAAGTTAACTATAAAGTATATAAAAACAAAATAAAAAGACCAAAACCAAAAATTATACTTAGCCTTAAAGCAAATTTAGTGATAAGTTCAGAAAATTCCCATTTGCTCAAAATACCACCAATACACACTTATAAACAGACTTTTTGCTAATTTAACATCGAGACCTTCTCTAAAAAGAGAACTGATAAAAAGTTTTGCAGCCAACCTTTAAAGTTATCAAATAACTAACAATAATCAATATAAACAAGAATTTGGACTCATCTACATGAAACATTAAGTCAACACTAGGAAAGGGTGAGAATAAGCACATAAAATAAACTTGTTCTCTCACATAGGAAGGAATCTCTTGGCCAGTGAAGCAAAACAAAAACACAGACTTGCTCACCCGTTTTAAGTTACAATAATGAACATCTGTAAGGATTATGTGAAATCAGCCATGTAAGGTACTTAGCACATGTACCTGGCGCAGTGTTCAGCATTAGGTTGTATTATATGTTCATTTCATTCAATAGAAGGTTACTTAATTGCTCTGTGCCTCTGCCACCTCATGTACGAAAAAGAGACAGTAGTGGTTCCTATATCATAAGATTATGAGGACTGAAAATGTTTTTCAAGCACTTAAACAACATCAGCTATGAATATTATTCTTAGTGCCCTTGAACAGGAAGCTCAGAGTTCACAGGGCTAGCATCTGAACCTAGTTGCTCCAGCACTGGCCTCTCATTTCCTCAAACCCCACCAGAAGCAGAAGCTAAGTCTGGTGGTGTACCTGGCTACCAACTCTCCTTCCACTGCTAGAGAACATTTCCAGAAGACAAGGCGCCTCTGGCAGCTCAGCTTGTTCCAGGAACTTGCAGTTTTAGCATCCTCAGCCCCATCATCCAAACTTCACATCTGAGCAAAAAGCTATTCCTCTTTGCGTTTGTTTGCCAACTATTAATTTATCTTTTTTCTGATCAAACACATAATAATGGAACAACAACACAACCTTTCTCATTTATGCAGCACTTACTCCCAAGTGCTGACACAGACTCCAAGAAAGATGGACCATTTCTCCTAACCTGTGAGGTAGTGACAATTATTATTAATTAGCTCCACTATAGCAGTGGGAAATTTGGACTCTAGGAAATAAATTGCCCAAAGTCACAGCTGCTTAGGAATACTGTATAAGGACAGACCCAAACTCAGAAGTTCTTTGAAAACTATATCTAGGCCGGGCTCGTTGGCTCAGCCTGTAATCCCAGCACTTTGGGAGGTCAAGGTGAGTGGATTGCCTGAGCACACAGGTTCAAGACCCGCTCGGGCAACTTGGTGAGACCTCGTGTCTACAATAAATCAGAAATTAGCCAGGCGTGGTAGCACGCGCCTGTAGTCCCATCTACTTGGAAGGCTGAGGCAGAAGGATCGCCGAAGCCCAGCAGGTCAAAGCTGCGGTGGCCAGTAGTAGCATGCCACTGCACTCCAACCTAGGTGATGGAGTGATATTCTTTTTTTTTTTTGAGACAGGATCTTGCTCTGTCACCCCACCTGGAATGCAGTGGTGTGACTACTGTGATCACCGGAGCCTCAAACTCTGGGTTCAAGAGATCCTACCACCTCCTGAGTAGCTAGGACCAAAGCACATGCCACCATGCTCAACTAGGGAGGGAGGTCTTGTTATGTTGTCCAGTCTGGTCTTAAACTCCTGGGCTCAAGCAATCCTTAACCTTGGCCTCCCAAAGCACTGGGATTACCGCACCAATGCTCTTAAATTAATCCAAATTGAATGTGGAAAAGAGAATAGCACTTTTTCTAAAAATGATAATTATTCAATCAAAATTTATTGTCCAGTGAAGTTACTGCTTAATAACTGAAAATATAGAAGAACTGGCTATTGTTCCACATGTCAAGAAGGTGTACTTTTATTCCTGACAACTCCATAACTCAGCAGCACAGCGTAATGGTGACAAATATGGCTCCGGTAACTGCTAACATTGTATTGTATTTTGTGACTGGTATAAACAAAATCATCTCTCATGTCACTAATAGCATCTATGGCGAGCTTTTGTAACTTTCTACTGAATCTCTGCAAATATTTAATCTCATGAACTACACACAAAAAATTAAGTCAACCACCTAGGTATGTTTGGTCACCAGTCCCCAAAACATAATCTTCAGCCTAACGACTGTCAGTCCCACTATGTCTAAGCTCCCGATGAATAATCCCTCCAATATATAGTCAACTAAAAAAAAAAAATCCACAGAATTGGGAGCCCAGAAATAAACCTTAATATTTTATGGTCAATTAATTTTGCCAAAATAATTCAATGGGGAAAGAATAGGGTTTTCAACAAAATGGTAATGGAACTGGATATTTAAATGCAAAAGAATGAAGTTGGACCCTTTCCTTACACCACACACAAAACTCAACTCAGAATAAATCAAAGACCTAAACATAAAGAATGCAAACTGTAGGTTGGGCTCGGTGGCTCAGTCTGTAATCCCAGCACATCAGGAGGCCAAGGCAAGTGGATTGCCTGAGCCTGTGGGTTCAAGATCAGCCTGGGCAACTTGGTGAGACCTCGTCTCTACAATAGAAAAAAAAACAAAACTTAGCTGGGTGTGGTAGCATGTACCTGTAGTTCTGGCTACTTACAAGGCTGAGGTAGAAGGATCGCTGGAACCTAGCAGGTTGATACTAGGGTGCCCATGAGTGTGCCACTGCACTCTAGCCTGGGCGCAATAGAATGAGACTCCAACTCAAAAAAAAAAAAAAGAGTGTAAACTGTGAAACCCTTAGAAGAAAAGACTTAATCTTAATCATCACGATTTTTGGCTAGGCAAAGTCTTCTTAGATACAAGGTCAAAAGCACAAACAATAAGACAAAAAAATAGATAAATTAGACTTCATCAAAATTTTACAATTTTGTGCTATAAATGATACCATCCAGATAATGAAAAGTCAACTCACAGAATGAGAGAAAATATTTGTAAATCATATAATTTATAAGGAACTGGACTGTAGAATATATAAAGAACCCTTAAAACACAATAATAAAAAGACAAGTAATCCAACTTTGTAACGGGCAAAAGAGGCTGAGCTGGGTGGTTCATGCCTGTAATCACAGCAATGCAGGAGGACAAAACAGGTGGATCACTTGAGGCCATGAATTTGAGACCAACCTTGGCAACATTAATACCTTGTCAATTAACAAAAAAGAAAAGAGGAAGAAAAGAAATGAGCAAAGATATGAATATTTTCCAAAGAAGAAGTACAAAAGGTCAATGACTGCATAAAAAAGAGACTCAACATCATTGGTTATTAGAAAAATGCAAATCAAAACACAAATGAGATATCACTTCCCTCCCACTAGGGTAGCTTGACTAAAAAGACAATAAATGTTGGCAAAGATGTGGAGAAATTAGAACCCTCAGACACTGCTGGTGGGTGTAAAATGCAGCAGTAGCTTTGGAAAACATCTTGGCAGTTCCTCAAAAGTTTAAATATAATTGCCAGGACTCAACAATTCTGCTTCTAGGTATACACTCAAGAAAAATGAAAATACACCCACACAAAAACATGTACACAAATGTTGATATTAGCATTATTTTAAAAAATCAAAATGTGGAAACAATCCAAATGATCAACTGATAAATGATAAATGAATATGTAAAATGTGGTATATTTCATTAAAAGGAATGAAGTACTGTCACATGCAACAACATAGATGAACATTAAAAACATGATAAGTAAAAGAAATCTGTCATAAAGACTATATAATGTATGGTTCCATTAATATGAAATGTCCAGAGTAAGCAAATCCATAGAGACAACAAGTAGATTAATAATTGTCAGGGCTCTGAGGGAGTTTGGGAGGAAACTGGAAGTGACTATGAAAATGGACACAGAGGTGAAAAAATTAAATTGTCATGATGGTTCTACAACTTTGTAAATATACTAAAAAGCATTTAATTGTACACTTTAAATTGGTGGGCTATGTGTTATGTTAACTATATTTCCTTTTGTTGTTGTTGAGTTGGACTTTCACTCTGTTGCCCAGGTTGGAATGCAGTGACACGCTCATGGCTACCACAACCTTGACCTGCTGGGCTCAGGTGATCCTTCCACCTCAGCCTTCCAAGTAGCTAGAACTAAAGGCGCGTGTCATAACACCTGGCTAATTTTTTAATTTATTGTAGAGTCAAAGTCTTGCCAAGTTGCCCAGGCCGGTATCAAATCCCTGGGCTCAGGCAATCCTTTTATCTCCGCCTCCCAAAGTGCTGAGATTACAGGCCTGGGCCACCACGTCCAGCCACTATATTTCAGTGAAACTATTTTTTAAAATTTTATAAAGAATTGCTTGTTGGGCATGGTGGCTCATACCCGTAATCCTAACACTTTGGGAGGCTGAGGCAGGATTGCTTGAGCCCAGGATTTTAAGAACAGCCTGAGCAACATAGAGAAACCTATCTCTACAAAAAAATACAAAAACTAGCCAGGTGTGGTGGCACATGCTTACAGTCAGTCCCAGTTACTGGGGAGGCTGAGACAGGAGGATCTTCCAGAGTCCAGGAGGTCAACACTACGGTGAACCATGATAGTGTCACTGCATTCCAGCCTGGGTGAGACTCAAAAAAAAAGATTTCTTGGTGCAGTGCTGCCACAATCACCATCATCATGAACAGTGTTAGGAAAGCATGCATGGACAAGAAACGTGAATATGATCAGTGCTTCAATCTCTGGTTTGCCCAGAAGTTTCTCAAAGGGGATAGATTTGGGGACCCATGCACCAAATCTTTGAGCATTACCAGCAGTGTATTCAATAAAGGAGAAAGAGACTCCTACTGAAGAACTGGAGTTCATGGGCCATGGCAAAGAAAAGTCTAAAAACTCTTCTTGACCTTGACCTTGAAAATGAATTCCTCAAACCAGGAAATTGAAGACTGGATTTTTTCAACTAAGTCTAAGGAGTTAACCATCAGATTTGATGAGGAATTTGGAAAAAAGGAGTTTTATTTCCTTCTTTATGTTTTTCTAGCACTTGTAAAAGATAATGAACTTTGTTTTGAGATGATTTCTCACTTGCTCTGGCATCTTGCAGAAACTCAAGTGAGCTAAAATTGAACACTTATTAGGATTATGGTTCCAATATTTGGTCTGGGATCAACATTAAATATACCTCGTGTTAAATAATGATAAACTAGTCAAGATGATCAGGGTTACCTGACCTCTCAATTTCTGCTGCAAAGGACATTATGTATATTGTATCATTGTTCCTAAAAGCAGTTGGTTAGGATCTCTTTTTTTCTCTCAGGGAGCCAAAGCTCTGAAAAGGGATCTGGGCATAACAATTTCAATCAATGCTTGGGAGTACAGTTTTATTTTTACACAGTAACTAAGGGTTAAGATTGCTGATGGCCTGGATTAGCAAAGAGGACACTTTGGGAGGGGGGAGGTTGGTGTCTCACTCCATCACCCAGGTTGGAGTGCAATGGCACACTCACAGCCACCCCAGCATCGAACTGCTGAGCTCCAGCAATCCTCCTGCCTCACCCTTCCAAGTAGCTGGAACTACAGGTGTGCACTACCACACCCAGCTAATTTTTTTATTTATTGTAGAGACAAGGTCTCACCGTGTTGCCCAGACTGGCCTCAAACCCGTGGGCTCAGGCAATCCTCTTACCCTGGCCTCCCAAAATGCTGGGATTACAGGATTGAGCAACTGCGCCTGGCCGAGGACAATACTTTTTAACAGACAATTCCCTGCCTTAACAAGAGGTGCCAGTTTAAGATGTGGAAGCTTCAAGAATGTTGCAGTGAACAACATGTCAGTGTTAGTTCAGGAATTAAGATTCTTGGAATAGTTGTGGAGGAAGAACCTAAATTGCAAAGATTTGCTCTTGCCAGTTTTCAGCCCAGGTCAGTGCATTATGTCAACCTACACAATGCTGCATCTGATTAAATTGGGGAAAAGGTATTTGCTTGATTTGCCTTGTTTACCCACCCTGCCCTATACTGTCTGTAATCACAAAGATAGAATAAACAGTAACATTTAGTTTCTTTCATTAGTTACCCCCAAGGAAAAAAAAATGAATTTTTTTTTGAGTTGGAGTCTCACTCTGTCACCCAGACTGGAGTGCAGTGGCCGCTCCCAGCCACCGCAGCCTCTACCTGCTGGGCTCCGGTGATCCTTCCGCCTCAGCCTTCCAAGTAGCTGGAACTACTGGTGCACGCTAACACGTCCGGCTCATTGTTTATTTTTTTTATTTTTATTTTTTTAAGTTGGAGTCTCACTCTGTCGCCCAAACTGGAGTGCAGTGGCCGCTCCCGGCCACCACAGCCTCGACCTGCTGGGCTCCAGCGATCCTTCCACCTCAGCCTTCTGAGTAGCTGGAATTATAGGCATGTGCTACCACGCCCGGCTAATTTTTTTGATTTATTGTAGAGATGAAGTCTCGCCTGCCCAGGCGGGTCTCGAACCCACGGGCTCAGGCAATTCACTCACCTCAGCCTCCCAAAGGCACGGGATTACAGGCTGAGCCACCGAGCCCGGCTTTCATTTTTTATTTATTGTAGAGATGTGGTCTCGCCAAGTTGCCCTTAATTTAAAAAAACTACCTAATATAGCCCTTTTAGGATAAATAAGGAAGTGTTTTTTTTTTAATTTAAATAATAATTCTAAAATTATTTGGTTGGACGCTTCTACCCAATGTAGAAGTAAAACCTTGGTCATCTCTCCAATTCCACATTAAGTCTAAAACTATGAATTTTTTTTAACACGTTAATTTAAACACCAGTAAAGTATCCCCAAAGACAAATTTCTAGCACTTTAGGAGCTGATTTGCTTCATGTGTTTCTTAAGTTCTTAGTCAGTTGTAAATGCTTTGTAAAATTTACATAAAATACTTTATGGATCTTTCCATTTTTACTTTTCTTAAGAGACTGCACACGAGCTGGGCACAGTAACTCATGCCTATAATTCTAGCACTTTGGGATGCCAAGGTGAGAGGACTGCCTGAGTCTAGGAGTTTAAGACTAGCCTGGGCAACATGGCAAGACATCGTCTCTACAATCAATTAAAAAAAAAAATTGGCAAAGTGTGGTGGTACACACCTGTAGTTCCAGCAACTTGGAAAGCTGAGGCAGAAGGATCGCCTGAGCCCAGCAGGTCAAGGCTGCAGTGGCCATGAGCCTGCCATGCACTCCAGCCTGCACAACAAATGAAATTCCAACTCAAAAAAAAAAAAAAAAAAAGTCGAAATGGCTGATTCTTAGTACCACAGCTGTCATTTATTTAATAATTTTTTTTGGTCCTGCACCAAAATAAAACAGCTCTTTGAATAACACTTCCTAATAAGCCATCGACAGTTGGCTGACTACAACCTTAGCACCATTTTATAGGGGTAGCATGCCATCTTTAGCTAGCTCAGTTCACCTCAGTACACTTCAGTTAAGAAAAACCAACATTTACATATGTAAACTGTGTACAATGTGCATAAAAATAAATTACAGCACATATTCATACTAGTTGTGCAACCAAATTGATAATCTCAGTTTCCTTTTTAAATATGTTATCTCCAAACCCACTTCCTAAGTTTATTACACCACCACCACCACCACCACAACCGGCCATGGGTGGTAACAAAAACAGGGCTAGAAAATGCAATTATATAACATGTTGAATTTCACACATTTATATTTGCTAAAATAATCTTTAAACATTTAAAAAATAACCAATACATGCTTATGATACATTCAAACAGCACAGCAAGTTGTCAAATAAAAAACAAATGCTGGGCAAACCCCTCGGGTCTCCTCCCACAGTGGAAGCTTTTCTGTCCTCTCAATAAATCCTGCTTTCAAAAAACAACAAAAACAAAACAAAACAAAAAAACAAACAAATGCCACTGACATTATCTTCTAACCCTCCAACCTATTATTATCACCAGTGACAGTTTCTAATGCATTTTTAAAACTCTCAGAAATCTTAATTGCATATACAAGTATCTATATATAAATATACATCTGCCTTTCTTTTTTTTTTTTTTGAGTTGGAATCTCACTCTGTCGCCCAGACTGGAGTGCAGTGGTCGCTCCCGGCCACCGCAGCCTCGACCTGCTGGGCTCCGGCGATCCTTCCACCTCAGCCTTCCAAGTAGCCGGAATTACAGGGGCACGCTACCACGCCTGGCAGATTTTTTTGATTTATTGTAGAGATGAGGTCTTGCTGCTCAGGCGGGTCTCGAACCCGCGGGCTCAGGCAATCCACTCACCTCAGCCTCCCAAAGGCGCAGGATTACAGGCTGAGCCACCGAGCCCGGCTTGACTTTCATTTTGAAGGTCACATTTGTGAGCTCATCATATACATACTATTCTTTAACTTCCTTCTTTTAAACCCCTACTTAACACTATATCTTGGCTACCTCTTCTACTCTGCATATAAATTTACCTCATTCTTTTTTACTGTAATGAAACACACATAACATTAAACTAATGATACTAACCACGTTTAAGCATATGGTTCAGTAGTGTTAAGTATATTCACAATGTTATGCAAGAGATCTCTAGAACTTTTTCGTCACGCAACACTGAAACTCTATACCCATTTACACCAGTTCTTCCTCCCACCTTCTCTGAGCCTTTGGCAACCACCTTTCCACTTTGTTTCATGATTTTGACAACGTTATAGATACTTCATATGAATGGAATCATACATGTCCTTTGTGGCTAGCTGACCTCACTTATTGAAAGGAGGGAACCCTAGAAATTTAGGATATAATGTAGCCATTTTGAATAAGCACAGCTATTTTGCTTGGGACTCACCCCTTGACATTCCCTTGCTACATAGTTTGCATGGCCCACATGTCCTTTTACCCTATAATCATTAACAAGAAAAATAATTTAGTTTTAGAAACCAGTGATTATACAGAGACCCATAAGCATGTCCATCTTGCTAACAATCTATCTTTTAGGCATTTGTCTTGATACATTGTTATTGGCTGCCCATGACGACTTCCAGCATACCACCCAGGACACCACCGGGAGGCATATTTATTGGTATATTGTTATCATACTATCCATGACAACCTCCAGCCCACAACCTGAGGTCATGAGATGTTGATGCCTAGTGATGTCAAGATACTAGATTCATGTGACTGCTATAAAAACCAAACAATACAACTCTGGACATTTCTTCTGGTCCAGAACTCCTCCAGGGCTTTAAAGACCCTTAAAAACACCTAGTTTCAGCCGGGCTTGGTGGCTCAGCCTGTAATCCTGCACTTTGGGAGGCTGAGGTGAGTGGATTGCCTGAACCTGCGGGTTCGAGACCTGCCTGGGCAACTTGGCGAGACCTCATCTCCACAATAAATCAAAAAATCAGCTGGGCGTGGTAGCGCATGCCTGTAATTCCGGCTATTCGGAAGGCTGAGGCGGAAGGAACGCCGGAGCACAGCAGGTCGAGGCTGCGGTGGCCGAGAGCGGCCACTGCACTCCAGTCTGGGTGACAGAGTGAGACTCCAACTGAAAAAAAAAAAAAACAACACCTAGTTTCCAGCCTTCCATGCCACACTTACCTGAGTGCCAGCCCCCTTTCCATCTGTGAAAGGTGAATAATAAACTTTACTTCTTTCTACATTCCTCTCTGTTGCAATCTTACGTTATTCCTGCAGCACCAGCCCACCTTGCCTCAGCTTACCCTTTCACTTAGCACAATGTCTCAAGGTCCATCCATGTCATAGGATGTGACAAGTTTTCCTTCTCTATTAATTCCATTGTTGATTTCTTTTCTTTTCTTTTCTTTTTGAGATAGAGCCTCTCTGCTGCCTATGGTGTTTTCCTGGCTCACAGCAGCCTCCATTTCCTGGGCTTAATCCTCCTGCCACAGTCTCCTAAGTAGCTGGGACTACAGGCATGCAATAACCAAGCTAAACTAGCTTAGGAAAAAAAAAAAAAAGCTCTGTTAAGAGAAGGGATCAACTGGGCATGGTGGCTCATGCCTGTAATCCCAGCACTTTGGGAAGCTGAGGCGAGAGGATTGCCTGAACCCATGGGTTCAAGACCAGCCTGGACAACATGGTGAGGCCTCGTCTCTACAATTAAAAAAAAAAAAAAAAAAAAAAAAATTAGCCAAGCATGGTGGCGCATGCCTATAGTTCCAGCTACTTGGAAGTTTGAGGCAGAGGATTGCCTAAGTCCAACAGGTCGAGTCTGCAGTGGCTGTGAGTGTGAGCATGCCACTGCACTCCGGCAGGGGCAGCAGAATGAAATTCTGACTCAAAATAAAAATTAAAAAAAAAAGAGATGGGGTTTTGTTATGTTGCCCAACCTAAGTCTTGAACTCCTGACCCCATGAGATTGTTTCGCCTCAGCCTCCCAAAGTGCTAGGATTATAGGTATAAGACACCTTACCTAATTTCATTCTTTTTAAGGCAATATGATATTTCATTACTTGGAAAACTAGTAACTTCTTATTTTGCCTTGTTTTTTTTTTTTTTGAGTTGGAGTCTCACTCTGTTGCCCAGACTGGAGTGCCGTGGCCTCGACCTGCTGGGCTCCGGCAGTCTTTCCACCTCAGCCTTCCAAGTAGCCGGAATTACAGGCATGCGCTACCACACCCGGCTGATTTTTTGATTTATTGTAGAGATGAGGTCTCACTGCCCAGGCGGGTCTCGAACTCACAGGCTCAGGCAATGCACTCACCTCAGCCTCCCAAAGGCACGGGATTACAGGCTGAGCCACCGAGCCCGGCTTATTTTGCTTTTTAATTTTTATTTTATTTGAGTTGGAGTCTCACTCTGTTGCCCAGGCTGGAGTGCAATGGCATGCTCACAGCCACAGCACCCTTGACCTGGGCTCAGACAATCCTTCTGCCTCAGCCTTCCTAGTAGCTGGAACTATAGGTGCATGTCGCCATACCCGGCTAATTTTTTTATTTATTGTAGAGATGAGGTCTTGCCAAGTTGTCCAGGCTGGTCTCAAACCCCTATGCTTAGGCAATCCTCTTGCTTCTGCCTCCCAAAGTTCTGGGATTACAGGCATAAGCCACCGTGCCCAGTAACTTTTTATTTTAAATTAGTCTTAGCTATCAATGATCAATTAAAATAATCAAAATTTACTCATTTATTTATTTTTGAGTTGGAGTCATACTCTGTCGCCCAGGCTGGAGTGCAGTGGCACGCTTACAGCCACCACAGTCTCGACCTGCTGGGTTCAGGTGATCCTTCCACCTCAACCTTCCAAGTAGCTGGAACTACAGGCATGCACCACTAAACCCAGCTAATTTTGATTTACTGTAGAGATGAGGTCTCACCAAGTTGACCTGGGCTGGTCTCAAACCTGTGAACTCAGGCAATTCTCTCACCTCAGCCTCCCAAAGTGCTGGGATTATAGGCATGAGCCACTGCCCCCCACCCAAGTTTACTTCTTAAAGAAGTAGAATTTCTGGATCCAAGAACACAGACATATGTAATATGATTCAAAGAGATTATGCCAATTTAAATGTTTCTCCGAAAGTGAACATATACAAATACACAAAAGTGAATTTTCTACCACCTTGTCAACTCCAGGTATTATTTTTAACTTTACCTATTTAAAAAATCTCATTTTGAATTGTAGTTATTTAATTACAAGTACAACCTAGCATCTTCTTTCATGTTTGTTGGTCATTTGCATTTTTTCCTAATCTAATCCATTTTCCTGCTGGTCTACTATAACACTCTTTAAATTAAGAAAAGCATATCTCTGTCCTATGAATCACTGTGTTATCATTTGTGTTTTGACTTGGTTTATTTTGCTATGGACAAGTTTAAGTTTTAGATAGCCAATGTCATTAATTTGCCTTATAGATCTTATGTTAATGCTTAGAAAACACCTTGGCCATTCTAAGATTATTTTATTTTATTTTATTTTGAGTTGAAGTCTCATTCTGTTGCCCAGGCTAGAGTGTCATGGCACACTCACAACCACCACAGCCTCAACCTGCTGGGCTAAGGTGATCCTTCTGCCTTAGCCTTTCATGCAGCTGGAACTACAGGCATGCACCACCATGTCCAGCTAATTTTTTTTTCTTTGATTTATTGTAGAGATAAGGTCTCACCAAGTTTCCCAGGATGGTCTCCAACCCATGTGCTTGGGCAATCCTCTCACCTCAGCCTCCCAAAGTGCTGGAATTATAGGTGTGAGCCACCATGCCTGGTTCTAAGGTCACTTTAAAAGTTCGCTCGTTTTTTTCAATACCTTTTATATTTTTAAATCATTTTAATATGGTTAGACACTGGAATCTACACATTACTTATTTTGATGGAAAGGACGTGTATCAAACTTCAAAAGAAGCTTATACACTGTTGGGAGCCGGCCGTGGAGGCCTGCCTGAGCATTAGGGATCCAGGCAGGCTACGGACCCTGAGACTGCTAGGACAAGTTCAGGAGTTGAAGGTCCATTGCCTCTTCTCTTCTTTGCTGTTTTGGCACGTTCCACTAGCAGGGACTTTGATGATCTAAGCATGAAGTTCTGAGAGTACGACAGGCATGGCTTACTTTAGGAGTTCATTGTTCCTGTTTCTCACAGACTGCGGTTTCGGCTTTAAACTTAACATAATTCAAACTCAGGTCACATTTGGGAGCCTTTAATATGGTACAAGCTTCTTTAAAGATTTAATAGTATATTTGTAGAATTAGTATATACATACAAAGTGCTGTTTTAACCTTAATAATACAGATAAATATCTAGAGCTATGGCCCAGCACAAGCTTTGGGCTGGGCCACATTCCTAAAGGCCCAGCATGAGCTTTGGGCTGGGCCACATTCCTTACGAATTGGTTTGGGCTATAATTAAGAGTTTCTATAGTATAGATATAATTAGCGTAAAATAGAGAGGAATTGGGATTT